>NC_090727.1:31038293-31068293 GCF_036898095.1 Palaemon carinicauda
ACACTATATAGACTCCCACTGCTGTTTTTTTTTTTTTTTCTTTTTTTTTTCGTTACATCATTATTTGTTGTCTACCTATTTATGAAGTATGAGAGAGAGAGAGAGAGAGAGAGAGAGAGAGAGAGAGAGAGAGAGAGAGAGAGAGAGAGAGCTCGCATTTCAAGTACAACACATCCTAGTTTAAAGTGTCACATGTTATGGAAGGAAAAATATGACTCCTAAGACACTTTATTATTATTATTATTATTATTATTATTATTATTATTTGCTAAGCTACAACCCTAGCTGGAAAAGCAAAATGCTATAAGCCCAGGGGCCCCAACAGGGAAAATAGCCCAGTAAGGAAAGGAAAGAAGGAAAAATAAAATATTTTAAGAAGAGTAACATTAAAATAAATATTTCCCATATTAATTTTAATATTTCACAAGAATATTTCCTGTACAAACAGACCGTGTAGTTTGACAACCCTTTCGAGGGCAACGTAACACAGGCTTGAATTCTCTTCCTCTGCTACGCTTTCTTTTATCCTGCATAACAGAACCCCATTTATGGCATGGATCTGCTTCTTGAACTGTATCCAAGAGATTGTGCTCGCTTACAAAGGCGAGTGCTGCTTCTTCTGTCAGAATGACTCTTCTATAAAACTCCTTCAGCAACATTTTTAGTACCCTCAATCGATGATATCTCTTTTAGGCCGAGGGAAAAACTGATTTAGGAGCTCCATTTGCTTCCTTTTATATGAGCAGGTCACGTGGAGAGGTAACGTTTTTGATGGATTTGGGCAGTTCACATGTTCGATGGTTAGGTGCGGGGCTCTGGGACGCTGGTCACGCGGTAGACCTCACCCTCCACCTGGGTAGGCGACATATGGCGGTAGACCTCACGCTATAGTAGCACCGATTTATTTCTATAGTATTCCGTAGGCGTAAGGGATAATGTGCCCTGTAGTCTTCAAGAACTTTCTCTTCAAGAGCTTCCAATTAGGATATCTTGTTATAGGGGAGTCCTGTGCTGTCAGGAGTACGTATATTATACGTTGCCTCCAGCAAAAGACAGTTATGAACGCATAGGGGTTTTATAAAGAGCTTTGTGTGGTGGCTTTGGGAGTGATCTTTATAGATATTTTTGGTCTATTGGATATCTTGTACGTATCCTTAGAGACAAATATTCTTAGGGATTCTTAGGTAGTTGTTTTATATCTGAATACGACGAAAAGGACTTTTCAAATCTGGAAAGGATTCTGCTCTCATTCACACGAACGCTGGAAATTTATGAAAATACTGTTGCTGGAAAACTGTTTGTTTGTTTGTCTGGAATATCTGTGATTTTCTTATCCCCAGCAACGTCTTGATATTCTACTAGGGACAGCGTTTGTCGACGGCTGGAATTTAATTTGCAGAAGCCCTCGAGTTAGGCCTTCGTTTGTACGAAAAGGGGGTTGGGGGACTGTTGGTGGATAAGCAAGTGGGGAGGGAAGGAGGGAGGGAATTCAGTGAGGAAAGAGACTTCTTCCTCTGATAAGGGGGGTCAGAAGAAAAGAAGAAGCAGAGATTCATTTTCATAAGGGAAATTGGTCCGACGGGGATCGCCAATTATCGCCATTATTACCAATTCCTGGAGAGACTTTATTGAGTATTTCAAATGCAAAGTTGAAGATGAAAATCAATAGACGAGGATATTGGACTTCCCTCGAGGGCAGCTCTTGGATTTGTTGGGTGTTTTGAACTTCCTCTTGAATAGTTTGACCTTATCTTTGAAAGTTCATTACCAATTCTGTGTCTTCCGAAATTTATGGGGTTTGTGTTGCAGCGACTCATTGCCACCCACATATTCAGCTATGTGTAATACTATGTTTCGTTACCCCCCCCCTCTCTCTCTCTCTCTCTCTCTCTCTCTCTCTCTCTCTCTCTCTCCCTCCCTACTGGTTTAAACATGCTCTTAATTCAAATTTCCTTATGTCTCGGTAAGCTCCATTCTCTCTCTCTCTCTCTCTCTCTCTCTCTCTCTCTCTCTCTCTCTCTCTCTCTCTCTCTCTCTCCCCATGCTCTGCTGGTTTAAACATCACGCTTTTAAGAGAAATTTTCTTATGTCTAGGTAAGCACCATCTCTCTCTCTCTCTCTCTCTCTCTCTCTCTCTCTCTCTCTCTCTTTCTCTCTCTCTCTCTCTCTCTCTTTTTGTTCCATTCTGCTTTCAAGTTTACTATATTTATAAACCCAGGGTTTCTCCTATATGCCCCAAAAGCGCACGAATCTCTCTCTCTCTCTCTCTCTCTCTCTCTCTCTCTCTCTCTCTCTCTCTCTCTCTTGCAAAAGGTATTATGATAATGTAAGCGAACACTAATATCAGTCAGTCTGCAGTCAGTGGTCGAAGCAAGAAAGAAGAAAGGATAGAAAAAATGATAATCCACATGATGGCGAGATGAAGAAAATTCCTTTAAGGGGAAAAGGTGCTTTAGCCGACAAGCACCAGGTTCATATCATCCCGAGAGGTGGCTTTCTTCTTCTTCTTTTTCTGCTTTTTTTTTCACCAGTTGGAATAAGGGGGGGGGGGTTCTGTCTCTCTGCTTCACTAACCCCCCTTAACGTGTATTGAAGAAATTTGAGAAATTCTCTCTAGAGATTACGCACGGAAGAATTTTGGAAAAAGATAGTAAGAGATTATATCATCAGTTTAAGGGAATGGCTTGGGAGAATATATACATAAGATTTCTCTAAAGAGGTTAGGGCGATGCTGAATTTATATTGTTTGATATTGCATCAGGATTATTATTGGGGTGTTTACCGTTCAGGATTTAGAAGCTATATATATATATATATATATATATATACATATATATATATATATATATATATATTGTGTATTTGTATGTGTGTATTTTTTTCCAACACTTCTTCTTGACCCTAAAAACTCTTATAAGGTTATAACAACCAATTGTGATAGTGATTCAGTAATAAATAAATATCCTAGAGAATAACAAAAGCTAATAATATGTTTTTTTTCTTTATTTTCCATCATTAGGCCTTCCCACAACATGGGCAGAAACCGAGCACGCTTTGTTAGTAGAGTTCCGTATATATATTTGAGTAATCTTGAGATTTATATATCCATTACCTGTTAACGCTTTTATAACTTTTCTTCTTTAACAGTAAAAATATCATATAACTAAAAGGTTTGTCATAATTTTTTTTTTTTTATTCCTTGTCATTTTGGGTAAAAGATAAATGTCCTATTTTCATATCTGAAGAAGACCAGATAGAATAGAAATCCTCGATAAAGACATTGCCTCGATATCTGCAAAGGATTCGTCATCATCACTTACATTTGACCTTTTCAATGGAAAGGCTTTGTACCTTAAAGAGGAAAGGGATGTATCATCGCTGAACGCTGTTGTGATTTAATATATAACTTCCTACTTTAAAAGGCCTCTTCTGATGCCAAGGCTTATTATCCGAGTGTTGTATTATAGAGAGTCACATCTGTGGGATGCTATTCCGTTTGATGTTCTTTGAGTAAACCAATAATCAGGACGTATTGGAATTCAGTGTAATATGCTTAAAGATTTGGCAATTTTCTTTGCCAGCACACGGTTTAATCCGGGTAATACAGTGATGAATCACTCTGTTTTGTACCTCTGACAGTAATGCACTTGTTGACTAAATGTCCCAATTTTAACACCTTAAGAATTAGATCTGTTTGTGAGATTGGCAGGTACATCCTTGCTAAGGTTCTTGGGCACGATGTGTTGTACTATGTTAGTGGTATTTTTAGATTTATTTCAGAAGAAGTTCTTCCGAAAGCCATTTAAATTTTACACGGACACCTTTGCTCTTATGGATTTAAATTGTGAGGATGGCAGGTTCATTCTTGCTAAGATTCTTGGGCAGGATGTGTTGTACTATGTTAGTGGTATTTTAAGATTTATATCAGAAGCAAGTCTTCTGAAAGCCATTTGAATTGTACATGGACACCTTCGCTCTAATGGGTTTAAATTGAATATTCTCTATTTATGATAAACGATGTCAGCGTCAATGACCTTCGATGTCAGGATGTCAGAAAAGTCTAAAGCAATCACTAAGGCTCAATTGAGTTTTGGCGTAATCATACGGTTCGTGAAACAAAATGTGTGTCAGCTTCTTCTTGGAAAATTGCCTCTATCAAAGAAGGATAATTATTGAAAGGATCTCTCTCTCTCCCCTCTCTCTCTCTCTCTCTCTCTCTCTCTCTCTCCCTTTTGAAGGGAGTTTGTGCCACCTACGCCCTTTCATCCCCCGACTCTTCATCATCTCTTCTTAATTCGGACATTCTATGTCAATCCCCTATTCCATCATCTTAAGCGTTACATAAGTTCGCTCTCTTGTCTCTCTTTTAGAGTTCAGATGGACCTCTTCTCTCTCTCTCTCTCTCTCTCTCTCTCTCTCTCTCTCTCTGTTTGCCCGAGCTCATTTACCATCCCACACGTACTTTCCTCCTTGCCCCCGCCTAACAAACAGATACTTCATGTGTATTCTCTGTTGGCTTTACTCAACGCACCGAAAGTAAAACCTAAAACAGTGGGATGGGTCTGGAGTCATATAGGCCGGGAATGTATGAAGGATATTCTCCGACGAGATTTGAAAGAACTTGGCCATTTTCTCTTCTTCTTCTTCTTCTTCTTCTTCTTCTTCTTCTTCTTCTTCTTCTTCTTCTTCTTCTTCTTCTTTATACGTTTTTTTTATAGCAGTCTCAGATTTTGATATGATAAGATATGGTGAGTAAAGTTTTGTAAAAACGTGAATGAATTGAGGTTGGGTGTTTTTATTTTAATTGTTTTTTTGGGTTGATGAATTGATAGTTTACTCATGTAAATTGCTGTTATATTAGTATTAATAATCATTCATATATTACTTGGAATTGTTAACATTTTCTTACACACACACAAACACACACACACATGTATATATATATATATATATATATATATATATATATGCGTGTGTGTATTATATAAATTACATATACACGTATATGTGTATATATGTATGTGTATGATTATATATATATATATATATATATATATATATATAGTATATATATTTATATATATATATATATATATATATATATATACCCACTGTATGTGAAGAGAGAGAAATACGACCTGCGTCTCCTTGGCTATTCAGTATCTTTATTTGCAAAGTGATACGAGGATTTGGAGAAGGGACTGTAGATAAAGATTCAGGGTTGTAGGAAAAGGCAGTATGCCATGAATGGAGTCTTGAATGTTTGATGTTTACAGATGATACACTGCTGATAGGGGATACACGAAAGAGAAATTCTAGACTAGTAAAAGAGATTGGAAAGCGTTTCCATGAGGGGGATAATTTTTAATGAAAATATGAGGATAAATGGAAACCGAGATGTTGAAAGTAATTCTAATATGGATTCAGGGTAATGGAAATGGTTGGTTTTTATACATACTTGTTGATATATATATATATATATATATATATATATATATATATATATATATATATATATATATGTAATGGATAAAGATTTATGATCTGTTGAAAGAAGGCAAGGTTCAGAATATGTGAAGCAGAAATGTAAAACGAATTCAGTTGTTTGTAGAAGCCACGTAGGAAGTATGTAAAGAAAAAAAGAGGTAGATTCTGGTAAGATGAACCTTTTCCATGGTGTATTTATGGGAAAATGCATTGAAAGGAGTTGTAGATTGGGTGAAATAAAGGGAGGCTAGAATATTTCGAAAGGTTTTTGCTATTTCGGAAGCAAAAAGGATGCATTGGAGTAAAGTGTATAGGCTAATTCAGATTATTTAATTTTTATCGGAGCCAAGCGCTAATGATGGAAACCAGATCAATTTGAAGTTTATACATATATATATATATATATCTATATATATATATATATATATATATATATATATATATATATATATATATATATATATATATATATATTATACCAATGATTGTGTATACATACCTATACATGCACGCATTTATGTATGAGTATACGTTAATACTTGGTAACTTAAAAGGTCTGATGATAATTTAGTGAGTAAGAATGGAAAGATATTTGTTTATATATATATATATATATATATATATATATATATATATACATATATATTTATATATATATAAATATATATATATATATACAGTATATATATACAGTATATATATATATATATATATATATATATATATATATATATATATATATAGCTGAAAATTGAGTCTTTCTGTAGTGTTCAGCACTTTGCGGTGTAATGGCTATTCATTTAATCCTTCTCTGTAAGAGGATACATCGAAGTGCGGGACATGCTGAGAGAATCTAAGCATACCTATCTTGAAACCACTTTTATAACAAAGTAATTATAATATATATATATATATATATATATGTATATATATATATATAAATGTATATATATATATATATATATATATATATATATATATATATATTTCTATATACTGTATATATTTATATATATATATATTTATATATATATATATATGTATTTTTGTATGTATGTATCTAATATACACACTGTATGTGCATGTGTCCGTGTCAAGTTCATATTATCTATAAAATTGATTTTGTTCTCTTGCTTACATTATTTTCTTTACTCAAGTAGAACAAGTCTTTAAGTCGATAAAATCTCTCTCTCTCTCTCTCTCTCTCTCTCTCTCTCTCTCTCTCTCTCTCTCTCGTATTATTCTGCTGGTGCATTTCGGCTAACATAAGCTTTCCTTTTTTCTTTTACATTTTACATTTACACCTTTTAGGTTTCATTTAGCTAACAGCCATCTGCTCTTTATATATTTTATAGATTTGCGCCTCTGCTGTATTCTATAAATGTCAGTTTTATTTTGCTTGGGTCATTTCTTTCTGCTGTATTTCCCCCCCCCCCTCTCTCTCTCTCTCTCTCTCTCTCTCTCTCTCTCTCTCTCTCTCCTTTTATCTTTTTTGTTCTCAGTAATCTGAGATTTTTCCATCTATATTTTGTTTACCTCACTGCCTTTGCTTCCCTCTATTTTCCCACACTTTACATAGTCTACCGCCCTCTTTCCCCTTTCCCTCTTTAAAAGGATATTTATAGTGCGGTTTGAGTAGGTCATCGTCCCTTGCGAGGGTTGTTATGCATGAGCATGAACTTGGGAGCTGGTTTAGGTTAGTACAATAACGATGAACTATTCCATGCTTGAATGAGGTCATAACTGTTACGTAGTGATTTGGTATTATTAATGCTCCACTGGAGGTGGAAATGATAGTGATTAGTTTCTTGTTGTTGGATAAGGAGTTGGGAAGATGTTATTTTTTTCTATGCACTGTAAGTGATCTGTAATGATTAAGAGCGATGCTTTATTTATATTCTATTATGCATTGTTAATTTTACTTCACTAGATTTTAGAATTATTCATCAATCGTTTCGTATATCACATTAGATATTTTTCTTTTTCTTTTTCATTATTCATTGAGGCCCCTTTGTTATTTTTACTCCTAGATTTTAGAATTATTCATCAATCTTTTCGTGTATAAGATTAGATATTTTTCTTTTTCTTTTTCATTATTTATTGAGGACCCCTTGTTCATTTTTACTTCACCAGGTTTTAGATTTATTCATCAATCGTGTCGTTTATAATGTTAGATATTTATTTTGTATTATATTGACTTAAATGAGAAAGTATTGAATATATCACAGTTTATAACTATACAAGTTTTTCACTTCCTCTTATTATACTTGAAGTCTCATTTGGTTTTGTTTTATTTATTCAATTAGCTTGCTTGTTAATTTCATTCTTGTTATATTTATTCAATTAGCTGGTTTGTCAATTTTATTGTTGTTTTATATATTTAGTTAGCTTGCTTTTCAATTTCGTTCTTGTTTTATGTATTCAATTAACTGGTTTATCAATTTTATTCTATTTCCCCTGTAAAAAAATACCCGAGTGCCTAGTTTCCATTAGCCTGAGATTTTAAAGACATGCACTGGTAGTTAGAAGGCCTAGTAAACCTTGACATTTGGAAGTGAAGCACATAAAATATTCAACAAAATGGATTTTTTCAACTTAATTCTCTCTCTTGGGGTTTAGGGCGTCGTTGACGTACATCTCTGCACAACCTTATACGTTTTGTGTGTGTTTAAGAGTGCTGTTGTTTGCTTTTATGTGTGGGTTGCTTGCTCCATGTTGCTAATGGAAAAATGTGTCTTTAATGCAGCAGCATATCATGATTATTGTGCTTGGTGTGACAGGATAAGGTCAATTGCGTATAGTAGATGCACATCACATAATTCTTTAAATATTTTAGGTATATTAGAACATAATGTAATCTTGGATTTACATTGCTCGAATTAAGAAACTAATTTTTGTTGTATTCTAAAATTTTAATAGTGTGTAACCATTTGTGTTCTATTTTAGGTAGAAATTCAAATAACTGCTTTTTTATTTTTATGGTTCACGGCATTTTATGACATATGAAAAGGAACAGCCACGAAAAATATTTATGTCAAAGGAAAACATGAAACTGTGAAGACTCCTCAATAGATAATTCGTGCCATTGTTGTTTAACTGGAGGCCTTGATTTCCCACACAACAAACAGCTTCCAGCGTATTTAATATGCAAATGGCCAACAAAGCTTTGCGGAACAGCATTAAAAGACCTTTCATCAAAATGTGAGGTGGCTTTTGGCCCGTGACTTTGCTGTCGTCAGGCTTTTTTTTTCACAGTTGAAAATATTTTCGAGGTGGGGTTTTTGAATTATGGGACAGTGTATGACGGGACCCGGATTTGAGTCGGAAAACTATAAAAATTATTTAATTTAGTCGTATTCGAGTTTTGGAGAATAGTTAAAAAGATCAGAAAACTATAAAAATGATTTAATTTAGTCGAATTTAAGTTCTAGAAAATGGTTAAAGAGATTGGAAAACTTTAAAAATGATTTAATTTAGTCGAATTTAAGTTCTAGAAAATGGTTAAAGAGATTGGAAAACTATAAAAATGATTTAATTTAGTCGAATTTAAGTTCTAGAAAAAAAGAGATTGGAAAACTTTAAAAATGATTTAATTTAGTCGAATTTAAGTTCTAGAAAATGGTTAGAGATTGGAAAACTATAAAAATGATTTAATTTAGTCGAATTTAAGTTCTAGAAAATGATTAAAAAGATTGGAAAACTATAAAAATTATTCAATTTAGTCGAATTTGAGTTCTGGAGAATAGTTGAAAAGAGTTTGACGGGATTCAGGTCTTAGATTTTAGCTTGAAAAAATAGTGCATCATTTTTGTAACTTCATTTGCAAAATGCAGCTTCGAAGTATTATCTACGATTTAGTTTCCAAGTTTTGTCTAGTTTGCTTTGTTTTATTTAAGTCGCTTTGATTAAATTGAAATATATTTTGTTGCATTGTTAGAACGATTTCCAATTGATTTTAATGTAAATGCATTACGTGATCGTGGCGAGGTTTTTAATGATCGAAAGCATATCTCTCTCTCTCTCTCTCTCTCTCTCTCTCTCTCTCTCTCTCTCTCTCTCTCTCTCTCTCTCTCTCTCATTTTGAAAAAGAAATCTCAGTGCATTAATTTTCCGGGTTTCATTTTCTCCAAAGTTTCTTTTCAGCCGCTTCGAAACCTTGAGGTCTGTTTACACAGGTAGACAGACTACTACTGCTTATGTTCAGTATAAATGTTCCTGAACTTTGAAGTATTAGTTCCTCTCTTGAGTGTATATTTTCCCCCATGGTTATAGGCATGACCAGAGGGCATTATCTTGGAGGGTACAGACAGGGGAGTAGGTCCAAGCAACATCCTTCCATCCTGTGAAGGATCCTCAAAGTTTTCGTTAATGAAGCGGTTCCTGTCGGGTTTCCTCGACCCCATCCAGCGTCCCCAGTCCATCCAGAGTCCCCAGTTCTCATTACTTTTGTCTTACTGTTATTCTCATCTTTTTGATGGGAGGTCGCGTCCTGCTTGAGCGCACGAAATGTAAAGAACTCTACATTCAAGAATAGTTCTGAGAGGTCTTGTTTTCATTTTTAAAAGATCTTTTGAGGCATATTCCAATTTTTTTTTCTGTTTATTTCCATCATAAAAATTCCTATGTAAAGGTATGTTACATTAAAAAATACTTTACTGGTTATTCGTAGAAAGTTTCTGTACAGTAATGAAATATAGTTGTGTACCTGAAGTAAATAATTCAGTACATGATATTCGTGTGTGAAATTGTTGAAAGAATTGCTTATATAATAGAGTGCATTCGATGAATTTGGGTAATTATTGCAAATAAAGCATTACTTCTTCGCAGTCAAATAAAAAAGATCAAGGAAGGAATGTAACATTTGAAAATTTTACATAATGTATTGCAACAAAAGTTCCATTTATTTATTCACCTGTGCATTTTTTTTTTCTAACTGGTGAAAATGACTGAAAACCTCACGTAAAGGTCACATTATGATTATTTGAATTTTTTTTTATTTGCCTGTTTTTATTGTAATTAAAGCTGACTACCCCCAGGAAAATACATTTTTTAAGGAGATTAAAACAAATATTTGGCATACGGTTTATTAGATTTCATCACATGTGATTTTCGCTCTTCATATTTTTTTATATTTATAACTATATGAATATACACATGAACATACACACACTGTATATGTGTATATATAGATATATATATATATATATATATATATATATATATATATATATGTATATATATATATATATATTTGATATTATATAATATATATATATATATATTTGATATTATATAATATATATATATATATATATATATATATATATATATATATATATATATATATATATATATATATATATGTACAGTATATATAAATGTATGTATGTATTACGTCTTTCCTGAAATAATATTCTGTTAGTTTTACGTCAACCTTTGCAATTTGATAATGAATGCTAGTTCCCCAAAACCACGTCTTTTACAGAGAATGATCTTAGCTCCTGTGCTAATAATTCCCTTTCTGTTATTGTTCATCTCTATTAATCTGTTTATCCGATACTGGAGATAGCTCATAATCTCATATGTCAGGGTCTCACGCCATTGTCTCTAGGTGAATAACAGCTCGGATTACACCAGTCAGACTTGGTCTTGTCTGTGACTTGGTTCTCTCCAGTGCAATATTGAAAATTGCTCTCTTGCGCGAGTAGTTCTGTCCTTTTTTTTCTCCCCCATTCCACTTTGTCAAAGCCATTTGAAGAAGCAAAACTGCCAGAGATCTAATTGAAGTAAAAGAAAATCATAAACGCACATCATATACAATATATTTTTAAACATATATAGACAGTCATTTTTAAATGCTCGGTTACACTGTATTAATAATATTATACAAACAATAATGATAATGATAATGAAAACAACAACATAACTTTATCTAAATGAATTTTCCAGCAAGGTTTAATTGACCGTTCAAATAATGGGAGGTAGAAAAAACTTCCAAAGAGAGAAGAACGTTAGACTGGGAACCTCGCAAGGATTATTATTATTATTATTATTATTATTATTATTATTATTATTATTATTATTATTATTATTATTATTATACTGTATATTAATGAATACTATTGATTTGATGGAGTAATTGATTTATTACCATAATTTTACGTAAAAGGTTGTTATATGTGGAATGTGTGGTATATATAAAGTGAATGAGTAGTAGTAGGCTAGGGAAGCTCGTCCGAGATGCTATGGCCGGGTAATAAGAAGAGAAGAGGTAAAACCAAACAAGAGAGCCACGGAGATGCCAGGGATGGGAGGAGGGGGGGGGGGGGTCAGCGGATCAGATAGATGGATACTGGTGAGGAGCAGGGTTTAAAATTGGGCATGTGGCCATTACCTTAGATTCTGCTGCTCATTACCCTAGATTACCTTGAAGCTTTTGAAATTTCCTTGTAAAACCGAAATTAATTTTAAAATCTTATTTCCTTAGAAATTACCTTGAAACCATGCAAATTTTCTCAAACTAAGGTAATTACCTTAAAAGTTTAAACCATGTTTAATGAGGAAGGATTTAGGTAAGGTGGGACTTGGGGAAGAATAGAAGGAATAGAAATAAAAAAATTGACTCGATCGGCTGACCCTGCAATACAGGGTAGAGTATTGAGCAGGTCGGCTGCAAAGAAATAATGCTTTATTTGCAATAATTATCCAAATTTATTCGATGCATTCTATTCTATCAACAATTCCTTCGTCAATTAGTTTTTTATGTATGTTTTATTGCATATGAACGAACTTGCTTTGAATATTCAACATATATACATATATACTGTATACTCATATGTAAAATGCATGTTTATATAATGTATGTATATTTACAATTATACGTATATACAGTTTATGTATATATGTATATATATATATACATATATACTGTATACATATACATATTGTTTGTATGTAGGATATTTATATGCATTTCCTACATAATTTGTGTAACTTTTTTATACGAGTTCTTAAACAACAACAGCAGCTAAAACTTATATCATTGCTTAATAAGTCTTTTTTTTCGGCTGCCACTTTGCAGTGATAGACCATTGACAATTAAAGACATCCTGTATGCAAATGAAAAGAGCTCATTATTAAGAAACAAGTAAATTATAATCCCTGATAGACGAGAATATCCGTAGAGTTAATGGACAGCAGTAAAACATGCTGACTATAATAAACGTATTTCTGAGTCAGCTTTACTAGACGGCAGTCGATGTCTGTAAAGTTCATATTACAGAAGGTCTCAGATGAGGAATCGCCTCTATGCAGATGAGATTACCACTGTCGATGCTTTTCGCTGTTTCCACGGATTAGTTAATGAGGATATATCTACCCCCAGCTGTGTTTCGTGTGGGTATTATTTTGTTTACTTTGACTGAATAGTTCGGCCGAATTGTATTTCCCGCCATTATTTGCTTTCGTTGTTTATTGGGGGCAGTTTGTGTTGATAGCGAATGGTTGGTTTTGTAGAGCAAATCAGAGGTTTTTTTTTTTCCAATGGGATATTTTTTTCTTACTCTTCTGGGCTTAATGTATTATTTTTAGCATACATGTTAGAGTATATATATATATATATATATATATATATATATATATATATATGTTTTACATATAGAGATGCAAATATTTATCTTTCTATGTATAAGAAAAGTAAGAAAAATAGATATAGAGATACTGAAAATTTGGAATTATTGGGCTTGTTTTGCTTTTAATGGAAGGTATTTGAAGGTTACAATTACAAAGAAGCATAACATAGTTTCGAAGTATAACTAAACCAAATCGAATATGTTTTAAATAATTTTGCGTCTCTGTTTTGTTATACTATATCACATTCTCTCTCTCTCTCTCTCTCTCTCTCTCTCTCTCTCTCTCTCTCTCTCTCTCTCTCTCTCTATATATATATATATATATATATGTATATATATATATATATATATATATATATATATATATATATATATATATATATATACACATATATATATTTATATATATACACACACACACATATATATATATATATATATATATATATATATATATATATATATATATATATTTACATATATGTGTGTATACTTTATATTTAATATATATGTGTATGTATATTGTATATGTAATATACATATATATATATATATATATATATATATATATATATATATATATACATATACATATACATAGCATAGATAATCAAGCGTAACATTACGTATACCCAATAAAACAAAGAAATTTCATTATTTCTCTCAGTCATGAAAAATTTGTGCCGTGAAATATGAGACCCAATGCTGTGTACGCTTGCGAAGATCGGAAAAACCCGGCGAAAGGATTTTTAATAAAATTGATGTTCACGAGCATCGGCTAATTCAGTTTCAACGGTCCATAAATTTTTAGCCTGACCCCGTGACATAAAGATTTCATTAAAATCGGTTGTTCGTTCGTTCCATACATGGCAGGGCATTTTCATCATGGACTTTGCGCTTCGTGTTTTTTTAAATGGCTAAACAAATTTGCATATATAGAGCAGAGGAGAATGGTTGAACCAGTCCCGCAATTATTCTGTGAAGTCTTCTTTTACCGACTTGGAAGAATATAAGAATATTTTTAGGTTTTTATTTCATAATTAGTGATATGAATAATTTACCTCTAATTATTTTTTACTGTATTTTTTACTGTATATTTGACACTCGTTCTTTTACTGTTGTGGAAAAATATATGAATATTTGAGGTTTTTATTTTATAATTAGTGATATGAGTAAATTATCTTAATTATTTTTTTTTACTATTTATTTTAATGTATATTTGACTTGTGCTATTCTGTTAAGTCTTCTTTTACCGGCTTGGAAGAATATAAGAATAGTTAGAGGGTTTTATTTCATAATTGATGATATGAATAATTTAATTTTAATTAATTTTTTACTTTACTATTTAATGCATATTCGACTTTTTTTTATTTACGTCGTGACAAAATTCTAAGAAAATATTTGGATGTTTTTATGAATAAGCGACCTCTAATTATTTTTTAATTTTTATTTAACATTTGTTCTTTTACGGTCGTGGAAAAATCTAAGAGAATATTTCAATGTTTATTTTACAATTAGTGCTATGATTAAGCTTTTTTTTTTCTGCTGCTGCCATAAATAGACTCTTCTCTTTCCAGTAAGCAGTTTATATTAGATATCCGTTGTCTCTTAGTTTATGTCAAATTGACATATTTTCTGTCCGCTCAATTCAGTTATAAAGTTGTTTATTTAATGAAATTACGGCGATTAAGTCACGTTAGTATGTCACTCTTATTATTTTCAAGAGGGTTATATCTATATGATTACCTTTAAGAACAGTGCTATTTTCTGTTTTAAAAATAATATTAAAATTATCAGTGTGAAATAAAAATTTAGCATTCTTAATAGAAAATCATACCGGCGATGTTTAAATTGTTTAATCTTTTTAATTAAATTTAATCCTCGTGTCACGGAGCACACGTGCACATTTCTTTTATATATAGCATCAACTTTTTTCTTGTAATAATTCTGAGAAAATGTATAACGAAGTAAAAAATCTTTTGTGTTTAGTGAGTTAATTTGTTTTGAGGATTCACTTGGGCTGACGTTCCTTTCTCCATTCTTGTCTTTTATTATTTTTATTTTTATTTTTCTTCCAAATATACAGTAGTCTGTTCTATTGAACCCTATTTGGAAAGTTCATCTCCTTTGTCATGTATGTATGTATATATATATATATATATATATATATATATATATATATATATATATATATATTTTTTGGGCTCAAGCCATGTCGTCCTGATGGAAGTTCCTATAGGGTAGCTTCCTAGGGTATATTACAACTACGGCGATATTCCCAGAGAATTTACCTTAAGGTACCAGAATTCTAACTCCTGGAGCGAATATCCCTCCTGAAAGGGATATCACGACATATCAGAGGACGTATTCTTGACACGCCACATGGCAATCTGCATCCCGAACAGAGATTTCATCTCGCAGGGGGCGATTGGCAAGAAACGAATTCGGGAAAGAAAAAAGGGGGAACCGCTCCCAAGGCTCCCTATCTTCCGATTCGTATGCGTGCCTGGCGCCAATCCTGGCGCTATCTGTATTCCTTTTTGCGTAGCTTAACAACTCGGTGTTTTTTCCTGTGTTTCTTGCAAATCTTGGATTTATTCTACTTTTCATGGCTTCTCCGTCTTCGTCGGCCTCTGATAAGTTGAGTATAATGTCTTTTATGTATAAATGTAGGCTCTTGGTAAATTTTTGAGTGATTAATAGGATTAATCTTTGATACAAGAGCCGTAGCCTACCGGAGGCGTCATGGACGCTGTCGCTCGCTAGGTATAAGTTTAGTTAGTCAGAGCGACATTCCCGGTTGTTTTGCTTTAATAAATTTTAGCTATTTAGCATTACATAGGATTTCCTTTCATGCTTAGTATTATTTTGGCGAAGTATTCGCCATTCTGGCCTACGCTAGGCCATGTAGCCTAGTCGTTTGGTCCTAGTACTTCATGCATGTTTTTGGTTTTTCCCAGTGTAATAAAAATTTTATTGAAGCTTTAGGCTATGTTTTATACATTTAAGATTGTGTGGAATATTTCCAAGATAGTATACGAGTGAGTTTCGGTGATTTAGGTAATCGATTCTCTTGGTGCCTAGGCTAAGTTGCTTATGGAGCCTTAGTATACTTTCTCCCCGGTTGCTTTCTTTTCTTCGGAGAAGGTCTGCAATCCCTTTCCCTCTGTTTAAGCCTTGGGCTTATCCCTAAGTGGTTTTTTTCCGAATTAATTTTCGATAAAACTATACTGGGGTGTTACTGTACCTTCCTGTTCCAGTAAGTCTGGTTCAAAGAGGGACAGAACAACAGAGTTTTTAGTCTGAGTCTGTGCTTGTTTGGCTTGGGGTAGAGTCTCCCTTGCTGGCCTGACACAGACAAAGGTGGCTTAGCCTCCTTAGGTCACTACCGAAGGTTTCTGTGGATATGATTCCTTCTTTTGTGATCTACCAGACTAGTCCTTGTTGCTGTTCTCGGGGGAGGATAAGTTTCTTTCCCTGGGAGTGGCAACACCTTCCTTGCTTTGGTGCTCTGGGAGCTGGCAAGTATTGCTGGCCTCCCCCCTTAGATCTCCCTTAGGCTAAGATAAGTTTCTTGGCTGCGGGTGATCCGTCACTAAAGCAAGGTTGGTAGGACCCTCTTTTGTCCCTTCCCCTCTATCTCCGTAATGGCCTAGCCATTACAGTACTGTACGTCGTTCTACATCTGGACCTAGTATAGGTTAGGATGTGGAATTGACTCAGCCCCCTGCCGGCCGGCAAGGGTCTTATATTTTGAGTGCTGCCCGGACCTCCCTTGGTCCCTCATCCATGCCTGCCTGTAGAGCCAGACGGCATTGGCCAGGAAGCCTGAATTAGATTCTCCCCTTCCTTATATGCACTCTTTCGGATTGCCGGGCTTGGAGGTAGTGTACACTCTTATCCCGGCATCCATCCTATTTTTCTTCTAGTGCTGTACCCGACCCGGCTGCCGGCCTATGAGGCTGGCAGCCGGGCAGGTGTAGTCCTCTGGTTCTTTTGCTGCCGGCTGGCATCGGTCCTGTACCTTTGCCGGCCGGCTAATGTCAGCCCTTGTCTGCCGGTGCCGACCGGCACATGCATTTGAACCAGAGTTCTGCCGCCTTATAGCTGTTAAGTAGTATACTTTAAAGCTAGTTATGGTGTGTGCCGGCCGGCACGTATCCTCCTATACTGTACTAGTATTCTTCAGTATAACATATACAGTAAGAGGAAAACTATAGTATGGGTTTTGGTACAGCACTGTGTGTTCTAACACTTTTGTGTTTTCTTGCACAGTCCTTTGCTGTTGCCCTACAGATAGGAAAGTAAGTTCTTTCCTGTCTATTATCCAGGATTTTAAAATCATTGCTTAGGTGTGAGCTCCACCTGTTTCCTCTGGAAACTTTGCATTGGTTACTCTAGAAGAGATTAACCATTTGATTTTATTATCTGGAAGGCTGCAACAATGGGTTGTGAGGGAAACACAAGTGTGTGTCTTTCCTTTCTGAATTGTTATGCTATACTATGCATATCCAGTGATACATAGTTCACTTGATACTCATGGAAATTTCTTCTCTTTACAGAAGGACCCCCCGAAGTGCGGAAGTGCTTTCTGCAACGTCCGCAGCAAGAACCTCTGCGGACATGAGTTTTGTAGGAGACACGCAGCATGCGCGGTCTCCAAGGATGATCTCCGGTATTGGGACCTTCAGGTATGTACTGTGTAACCTGATTACTGAGGCCTTTGATTCCCCTAGGACGGCGGAATCAAGGGATATAGCTAGGAAGAAGCTTCGTACCTGGGTAAGGGGCTTCCAAAAGAACACTTCTGGCCCTTATCTTCCAAGTGAGAAGATGAGGGCGTATCTTTTCCCTAAGGCATCAGCTGATGCAGTGATTCCCCAGCCTCAAGAGGAGATCCCCCAAGTTCAGATCCAGGTGGATGCTGAAGTCGCGGTCGCGATGCAAGACATCCAGTTAGATGACAGGATGTCTGATGTGGACGAGTGTCTGGAGGAAGACTTCCTGGCAGAAGCCCAGGATGAAGTTCAAGCCCCAGACGTTGTAGAGGTAGAGGTCGACGAGGTGTCGGCTACTCCGGTTCAGATTCCGGAGCCTATTCCCTCAACATCGGCCGGTCTCCCAGTAGAGCTGGGACAGGCCCTCTCTTCTATTGTTGGAATGATCCAACAAATGCAGAAGGAGAATCAGGAGAAGGCGGCTGCAATGGAACTGCGAATGCAGTGCCTTGCAGAATCACATGGGCCCCAGAAAAAGCTCAATGTGAAAGACCTTCCCTTGTGCTCAGATGCTAACCCATGGAGGTATGCTGAGCACATGCCGATGACGACTGGAAAGATCGTCATCTCGGATAAGCTGGGCTCAGTTCCCCTGGAGGAGGTGGAATTCTGGCCCAGCAAGGCATCATATCCGGACTGTTATGTCCGGCTGAGGAAGGAACCAGCTTCAAAGGAGGAGACAGAGCCGAAGGAGGTCATAGTGATGGACCATGCTAAGGCTCAAGCTCTACTTTCATCCTCAATGAAAGAGAGGGGCTTCTCTAACTCAAAGGTAGCCGCATTGAACAGGAAGCTCCCTTCCTTTGTGTCCTCGCCTACTAGAGCCTTCCCCTTTTTACAGAAAGGGTTTGCGGCTGTACTAAAAGCAGTCGAGGCCGGCAAGCCTTGCCCCTCCCTAGAGGAGTGTAAACCCTTGTCGCTGGCCCTGCCTATGGACCACAAAGACTGGAAGGACGTCCATCTTACGTTCTCAGTTGGAAAGTTGGAGGCTGATATTACCGGACGTCAGTTCGGCGAGGACCTCCCTACGCTGTCTGACTTTCTTTTGCGAAGAGAGTTCGAGACAAAAGAAAGACTGGCTGCCTCAATGTCTTTTCAGACTACTCTCGAGACGATGGCAAGTGACCCCAAGGTCCATGAAATGTTCATGGTGGTGGCCAAGACTCATCTGGCCACAGTGACGAAGGACCTTTATGGCTTCGTCAAGGCAAGGAGAGCTTGTAGGGAGTTCGTGTTCACCTCGGCTACGGTGAGGCACGAGCCAAGGAAACTAATCTCCTCCAACATTAGGGGAAAAGACCTTTTCCCTACCGACTTGGTCAAAGAAGTTGTTGATAAGGCCGCCTTGGAGAATAGAAACCTTCTCCAGAAGTGGGGCCTGGCTATCAAAAGAAAGTCTTCCCCGGATGAGGGTCCTCAACCAAAGAGGAAGACTATGAGGACTAGGCTACCGTCTCGGCCAGCCAAGCCTGTTAGACAGCAACAGCAACTGCAATTGCCATAGCCCCCAGTGCCCCAGATCGTGGCACAAACCCCGACCACTTTTCAGTGGGTACCCCAGGCCGTGTCGACACAGTCCACGGCATTCACCCCAGCGTTCGAAGGGCAGTCTACTTCCTTTCGAGCAAAGCCTAGAGGAGCAGCCAGAGGCTCGTCTAGACGCCCCTCAAGGGGAAGGGGATTCAAGGGTGGTCGTGGTCAGGAAGGCAAGACCTCAGGACGGCAGTCCAAGTGAGGTGATACCGGTAGGAGGGAGACTTCTGAAATTTCGGGATCGGTGGACCTTCGATCCCTGGGCCCACAGCCTACTCAAGAATGGACTGGGCTGGAGCTGGTACAGCACTCCACCCCCGTGCCTTCGGTTTTTCCAACACTCCACCCCCGTTATGGAGGAGTACGTTCAAGAACTGTTGGAGAAAAAAGGTGACCCGAAGGGTGAAGCCCATCAATTTCTAAGGGAGGCTGTTTTGTGTTCCCAAGAAAGACTCGGAAAAGCTCAGAGTCATTCCGGACTTGTCGCCACTCAACAAGTTCATAGTGAATTACAAATTCAAAATGCTAACACTGCAACACATAAGGACCTTACTGCCCAAGAGGGCATATTCCGTCTCTATAGACTTGTCAGACGCCTATTGGCACATTCCAATCAGCCATCGACTCTCCCCCTACCTAGGGTTCAGGCTACAACGAAGACTATACGCCTTCGGAGCCATGCCATTCGGGCTAAACATAGCCCCAAGGATTTTTACGAAGCTTGCGAGCGTAGCTCTCAAACAATTACGCCTAAAGGGAATTCAGGTAGTAGCCTACCTGGACGACTGGTTGGTGTGGGCAGCATCCGAGACAGAATGCTTGCAAGCTTCCAGTCAAGTGATCCAGTTCCTAGAGTACCTAGGCTTCAAGATCAACAGAAAATAGTCTCGACTTTCTCCATCTCAAAAGTTCCAGTGGCTGGGAATCCACTGGGACCTTTTGTCACACCGTTTTCTCCATCCCGGCGAAGAAAAGGAAGGAGATAGCGGGTTCTGTCAAGAGACTTCTAGATTCCGAAAGGATATCAAGACGCGAGCAGGAGAGGGTACTGGGCTCTCTCCAGTTTGCTTCGGTGACAGACCCAGTGCTAAGAGCACAGCTAAAGGATGCAATCGGAGTTTGGAGAAGTTATGCATCAAACGCGCGAAGAGATCTGAGAAGACCAGCCGCTGCGGCTAAGTACTCTTCTCAGGCCTTGGTCCCAAGCCAGACATCTAAAGAAGTCGGTTCTTCTTCAGCCACCTCCCCCGTCGGTGACGATTCACTCAGACGCCTCGAAGGAGGGATGGGGAGGTCACTCTCATCGGAAAAAAGTCCAGGGGACTTGGTCCAAGCTATTCAAGACCTGTCACATAAAACTTTCTAGAAGCTATGGCAGTGCTCCTTACCTTAAAGAAAGTCTCCCCGCGTCACTCGATCCACATAAGGTTGGTGATGGACAGCGAGGTAGTTGTGAGATACTTGAATCGACAAGGATCGAGGTCACCACCTCTCAACCAGGTGATGTTGGCCATCTTCCGATTGGCGGAAAAGAAGAAGTGGTACCTGTCGGCAGTTCACCTTCAAGGAGTCCGCAATGTGACGGCGGACGCTCTATCCAGGTTCACACCGATAGAGTCGGAATGGTCCTTAGACACAGGATCATTCTCCTTCATTCTGAATCAAGTCCCAGAACTGCAGATAGACCTCTTTGCGACGAAAGACAACAAGAAGTTGCCCCTGTATGTGCCCCGTACGAGGACCCCTTAGCGGAAGCAGTGGACGCGATGTCCCTCGACTGGAACAGATGGTCCAAGATTTATCTGTTCCCTCCTCACAACCTTCTGTTGAGGGTCCTCAACAAACTGAGATCCTTCAAAGGGTAGCGGCAATAGTGGCCCACAAGTGGCCGAACAGCGTGTGGTTCCCCCTGGCATTGGAACTGTAGCTGAAGTTTGTACCGCTACCAGATCCAGTTCTGACCTAGCGAGTCCAGAAGTCAACTGTCTGCGCTTCATTACAGAAAACCCGGACCCTGCAGCTCATGATTTTCTCTCCCTAGCGGTGAGAAAGCGTTTCGGGATTTCGAAAGCCAGCATAGACTTCCTTGAGGAATATAAGTGCAAATCTACTAGAAGGCAATATGAGTCATCTTGGAGAAAATGGGTGGCCTTTTGTCAAGGCGAAGAATCCGCAGGAGATCTTACAGACTTCTGCTTATCTTTCTTCTCCACCTCCATGGTCAAGGATTGGCAGGTAACACGATTTCAGCGTGTAAGTCTGCTTTGACAAGACCCATTCTATATGCCTTCCAGGTCGAGCTAGGTAACGAGATCTTTAATAAAGTCCCGAAAGGCTGCGCTAGGCTCAGACCTTCAGCACCTCCAAAGCCCATTTCATGGTCTTTAGACAAGTTCTTCATTTCGCCTCTCTGTTGAGCAATGAAGAGTGTGCGTTAAAGGATTTGACACAAAAAAAAAAAGTTATTTTCCTATTTGCACTCGCGTCCGGTGCCAGGGTTAGTGAGATTGTAGCCCTCTTGAGAGAGGCAGGTCGTGTTCAGTTCCTGGATGGGGGAGAACTGAACCTGTTTCCGGATCCTACGTTTCTCGCCAAGAATGAGTTACCCACCAACAGGTGGGGTCCCTGGAGAATCTGCCCTCTGAAAGAAGATGCATCTCTATGTCCAGTAGAATGCCTAAAGGTCTATCTTCATAGAACTTCAGACTTCAAGGGTGGTCAACTATTCAGGGGAGAAACATCAGGCTCAAATTTATCTCTGAATCAACTCAGAGCGAAAATCACATATTTTATTCGCAGAGCGGATCCTGACAGTACACCCGCAGGTCACGATCCGAGGAAAGTTGCCTCATCCTTAAATTTCTTTAATTGTATGGATTTTGAACATCTCCGTTCATACACTGGCTGGAAGTCTTCCAGAGTGTTCTTTCGCCACTATGCGAAGCAAGTAGAGGAACTAAAGAGATCTGTGGTAGCAGTGGGTCGCGGTGTTAACCCTACTGTTTAACTCTGCGAGGAACAGTGGTCTTAATTGGGACGATTAATTCCAGGGTGAGTGTGTAGTTACATACTGTACTACAAACTAAGTGAGGGCACTGTGTGGCCCATGTAGACTGTTCCATTTCCGAAGGTGAACATAGCATAAGTGCAGACATGTGTGCCGAGCGTTTCTAACGCTAATGTCATTGATTTGTAATACAGACTTTTATGACTTGATACCTCGGTATCTTAAAAGTGGCATTTAATGTTTTTTCTTTCAGACAAACAAGTTCTGTTTACTATCATACTTATGCTTAAAGTTTTGGGTTATCCTCTTCTTATGTATATATATATATATATATATATATATATATATATATATAATTGTGGTTAACATGTCTATTTATTGCCTGTCAATAAACTGGTTCTTGAGAACCTTGCGTCTCCTTCACCTGTGTCAATTTATTGGTATAATTGAGCATTCATTCTATGTACCTTATCTGGGATAATTCTAATAGAATTGTTCCTTTATGCAAGCTATGTTGCATTGGTTTTCCTCCTATGCGGATATAAAACCTTTGTCCCATACAAGTATTGTGCGGAGAACTGGTCGATATTTCATATTGACGCAGTGATTCTTTACAAACTATGCTTTACTTAATATAGGGAGAGACCACTATATTAGCTTGCCTGGTATTCGTACATAGGTATATGTACTCTTCGAGACTTTTCCAGAGTCTAGTAGGACTCTTCCCTGTAGGGGGCAGGAAGCTCTAACATGGTTTATAGTTAGTTGAAAAGATGTATAACGGTAACATCTTAGGTCTCTAGGTCTAGTCGACCGGGAAAAATTACATCCGGGGAGTACGGCACGTTCTGAGAATCCACAGATACAGTAATGCTCTGGTATACTTCCATCAGGACGACATGGCTTGAGCCCAAAAAACGGATTTTGAGCGAAGCGAAAAATCTATTTTTGGGTGAGATGGCCATGTCGTCCTGATGGACCCGCCCTTGCCTTTCTAAGAAAGGGCCGTAGGACCCCTCCCTACATACAGTATCTGTAGCACCTCGTGTACGCTACAAGGAATACAGATGGCGCCAGGATTGGCGCCAGGCACGCATACGAATCGGAAGATAGGGAGCCTTGGGAGCGGCTCCCCCTTTTTTCTTTCCCGAATTCGTTTCTTGCCAATCGCCCCCTGCGAGATGAAATCTCTGTTCGGGATGCAGATTGCCATGTGGCGTGTCAAGAATACGTCCTCTGATATGTCGCGATATCCCTTTCAGGAGGGATACTCGCTCCAGGAGTTAGAATTCTGGTACCTTAAGGTAAATTCTCTGGGAATATCGCCGTAGTTGTAATATACCCTAGGAAGCTACCCTATAGGAACTTCCATCAGGACGACATGGCCATCTCACCCAAAAATAGATTTTTCGCTTCGCTCAAAATCCGTTATATATATATAGATATATATATATATATATATATGTATATATATGTATATATGTATATATACATATATATATATATATATGTATATATGTATATATGTATATATATATACATATATATATATATATATATATATATATATATATATATATATATATATATATATATATATATATATATATATATACTGTATATGTATATATATATATATATATATATATATATATATATATATATATATATACATATATATATAGTGTGTATGTATGCGTGTGTGTATATATATATATATAGAGAGAGAGAGAGAGAGAGAGAGAGAGAGAGAGAGAGAGAGAGAGAGAGAGAGCCAGCATTCATTATTGACGGGTCGCGTACAGTCTTTAATAATCATGAGAGAGAGAGAGAGAGAGAGAGAGAGAGAGCCGGCATTCATTATTGACGTGTCGCGTACAATCTTTAATAATCATAAGAATACGAAAGTTTTCTGAAATGGATTCTACCTAGAGATTAAAACTTTTTATGTATGAACTGAAAATTTCCTCAACGCCAAATGCGTCCTTTAGGGTGCGAGAAATGTCCTCTGCGTATGGCGTTCTTGAGATTGTTTATGCGTAATAGGTATGCATGCGTAAATGTTAAATATTCGTATAGAATTCCTTTTTGTTTAATTTTTCGTCGTGGTATTTTGGTATTTCTATTATGTCTTTCTGTTAAGGTTCTTACCATGTTTATGGGCACTTTCAGTTGAAGTTTTCTTTTAAATGATCTGCAGTATTACGTGTTTTATATTTGCTTGAGAAGCGAAAAATAATTTCATTTTCTCACTAAAAAAAAAAAAACATTGAATAATGTGTTAGAAAATGCTGTGTATAAAAATAAAATTGAATACCCAGAATGGTGTGTTTTTGTAGGTCTACTGTATATATTTTTATATTAAGGGGGTTCACATGAAAGATTGATTGATTTGTTGATTGATTTTGAGTTTTCTGGCATCCTGACATCAAAGGTCGTTGAAGCCGAAACCGTTTGTATAAATAAAAAAAAGAAAATCCAATTTAAAACCATAAAAGCGAGATATCCTTATAAAGGCTAAATAGCATTCTGAAGACCTGCTTCTGAAATAGTACAACAAATCCTGCCCATGTTAGTGCTTGCGATGAGATGATGATAGTGTTGAGAAAGGCTTTTCTTTATAGAGATGGGAAAACACGACATAGTGTTAATCTCTAAAATAAACTCGACGTTACGTTAATGAGCATTTTACGTAGATATCCTCTTGGGTTCAGAAATTGTAGCTTTTTGTTCAGTGAATTTACTTCGTGCTTTGCGAGCAAGCAGTTACTTGATCACTGAGAGGCAAAGTGAATGCAACTGACTTTATTTCAACGGACAGCGATGTCAAGTATAGGAGTTTTAGAGAAAGAAGGTCACAAAAATTCAGGCTCTAGCAGGTTCTGTTAACAGTGAGGTTTAGAGCAAGATATACAGTAGAAAGAAAAGCGAGATATACAATAAAAATATAATTCCGTTACAGAGTACGAGCGTGTATGAAACACGTGCGGTACAGTGCAAATGCAATTTAATTAAGTATAGAGAGCTTAATCTCTTGTACTCTAGCTGTTAAATTTACTTCTGAATATTTAAATGTAATATTAATTCGTTTACGTTCAGTGTGTTCATATATCGATATTATCATCATTACTAGCTAAGCTATAACCCCAACTGGAAAATAAGGATGTTATAAGCCCAGGGGCTCCAACAGTGAAAAATAGCCTAGCGAGGAAAGTGAATGAATAAATGAATAAACTACAAGCGATGTAATGAACAATTAAATTGATTCTATTTTAATAACAGTAACAATATTGAAATGGATCTTTCATATATAAATTAAGAACTTCAAAAAAACTATAGGGCGAGAAATATGAGAGAATAGTGTGCCCTTTATTCTTTCATACAATTTTTTTACGCATTTTCCTATCAGGGTAATATAAAATATTAGTTAGATACACTAGATTACATCATACAAAAGCACATAAGATCTGAATATATATAAATGTGCCTTCTCCATCATGAGGCTTAATATTACACAGTATTTTAGAAGTTTCATTCCAGCTTTGACCAAGTTGTGGAATGATCTTCCTAATCAGGTAGTTGAATCAGTAGAACTTCAAAAGTTCAAAGTTGCAGCAAATGTTTTTATGTTGAACAGGCTGACATAAGTTTTTATAGTTTATATATGACATATCTGTTTTGACGTTGTTGCTGTTTGTAGAATGATTTATTGTTAATATTTTTCTCATCATTTATTTATTTCCTTATTTTCTTTCCTCACAGGGCTGTTTTTCCATGTTGGAGCCCTTGGGCTTATAGCATCTTGCTTTTCCGACTAGGGTTGTAGCTTGGGAGTAATAATAATAATAATAATAATAATAATAATAATAATAATAATAATAATACATTTTTAGAAAATTTTCAAAAATCTTCTATTGGACTAAAGTATCGTTTTGCATCCTCTCTTTCCACTTAATGCTTGATTTGACAAGAGATGAAATCTCTTTGATAGCCGTTTGATGGTTTATGACTGGACTATGATAGGCTCCTTTGGTATTCCCTGTCATTGTCTTAAACTCGTTTATGAAGCCATTAAAACCTTTGGTCAGGCGGGATCCTGCCCGTTTATGAGAAACTCCCACTGAAGTTAAATTTTGTTAGATTCCGCTTCTCTGCTAGGAACTGGTGGGTAGTATGGTTTATGATGATGTAAATAACCAAGAAACGATAGAGTTTATTCTCTGTGTGCGTAACTTTCTCCACAAATTATATGTGATATCTAATGTTTTGTATGGAATTATCAGGTTAGGGGAAGTGATTTCATTTCATAGATGTATTATACATTTATAAAGGTTTTTATATGTAAACACATTATATACAACAGCAACAAATGCTGCTGTTTCTAGTCCAAAGTAGGACAAAGGCCTCAGACAGGTCCTTATTTATGTCTGGGGTTTGGCCAGTATTCATCACCACGCTGACTAGTGCGGATTGGAGATGGAGATTTTCGTGTGATCATTCATAGCAAACCAACCTATTATCGGTGATTCTGACTAGTACAGCTATGCTGATCATGGTGATATGCAAACTCACCACGTTAACATGTGTGTGTGTGTGTGTGTATATATATATATATATATATATATATATATATATATATATAGTAACAGAAATGACTTAACTAGACATAAGAATCAATACAACTACAAGAGATCTCTCAAGATTCGCTTCAATATGCATGTCACACCATTTGCATAGTTAATGACTGGCCTGAGGTAAGGGGGACGAGAAGGATTGAGAGACCCTGGTTTTGTTGAGGGGAATGAGAAGGGGGAACGTTTTTGGCCACACGTTTTTTCCCCTTTTTTCTCTTTTATCCAGTCTAAAGGGAATCTTAATGTTGGCTTCTTTTTTCTCTATAAGCAGTAAGGGTATACTCAGAGTACTATTTTGGTTGTTTTAAGTATTAGTTCACTCTCATCGAACTGTCGACCTAATCACGCCAAGACTCTTCGCTGCTGGGAGGAAGGACGGTTGTGAATGGTACAACACATGAACATACCCTACCGAGGTCTAAGAAATGTCAGGCAGGGCAGCCGATCGTGAATACGGTCTACCCCAAAGCCAAAGCAAAGGCCTGCAAAAAGAAGGCAACCGTGTTTACCCCACACAAATAGGAAAAAAAACGTCAATAAAAGAAGTAGAAACATAACACCATGTGGGGCAGGTAACATTACTTCGAAATTGCCACACATGTCACTGTTGCTTTATTTATAACTTGTTAGTTCGTTTGAAGTTGAAGGTTTGTTGAGGTTTCTAGCATACAGTTGTTCGATTTTATACATTTTGATTGCTATAACGCTTATATCTCAGCACTTGACAAATGCCAAATAGATAGTATTATAACTTATTAGAATTGCGAATTGCTTTCTTGAGTTGGAGATGATGTGGCTTAGTATTGTACCTTTTTAAGATTATAAGTAAATCCCTTTACCTTTTAAGTTTCATTTATCAGGCGTGTTTATGAGAGTCTGTTATACCAGGTTGGGAGAGATAGATAAATGTATGAAGTTATGCTTACTGACTTTCCTTTCATGTGAAAGGCATTATCTGTTGATACATGATGGTATCGCAGTGATCAATTATTATTATTACTTGCTAAGCTACAACCCTAGTTGGAAAAGCAGGACGCATAAGTCCAGGGGCTCCAAACAAGGAAAATAGTCCAGTGAGGAAAGGAAACAAGGAAATATAAAGTTTTTAAGAACAGTAACATTAGAATAAATATTTCCTATATAAACTATGAAAACTAACCAAACAAGAGGAAGAGAAATACGCCAAAATAGTGTGCCTGAGTGTACCCTTAAGCAAGAGAACTCTAACCCAAGACAGTGGCAGACCATGGTACAGAGGCTATGGTCCTACCCCAGACTAGAGAACAATGGTTTGACTTAGGAGTGTCCTTCTGGAAGAGCTGCTTACCAAAGCTAAAGAGTCTCTTCTACCGTTACCAAGAGGAATTCCTTACGATTATTGAAATATTGTCTTATCTTATCCAAAGCTAATACATAGTTGAAGTTAAATGAAATACATAGCTTCATTGCAAGCATTTACTATTCATGGAATGTATCTTTAAAGATAGGTACGTCTTTGTGTTTAAAGACTGAGAGTATAAATCAAAGGATTACCTAAGAACTCCTCCTGGAATTTCATGATATTCTTTCTGGAATGTTATATATGTTTGTCCCATGTCGACGGATTATGAGATATCGGAACATAGGTTTTTTCACTTTATTACCAAAAGTTCGTGCACAGCGAGATATCTTCGGACGAGTACCATATTGTTCTAGGGAGCGCTCAAGTGGCACTGCCTGTCTTCTGAGGAATTAATGTAATGTTGCACTGTCAATATGCTCAAACTACCAAATCAGTGAAAATCTCCTCTGTGATGGAAATATACTCTTACCATACGACATGAGACACGTCACATATCAGACTTACTACACGTCACCTAAAATAGTTCAGTGATCTCACACAACAATTTATGACTGTCATAGTACTCTTAAAAGGGAGATTGATCTCACTGTATAAAACACATATAAAGCTAGATATTTTCTATACAAGGCTTGGAACATACTTTTAAAGTTTTGTTTTCACAATGTTTTATAGTATAGATTCTCTTTATAAGCTGCAGTAATTCGCCGTTTAGAAGTCTAACAAACACCAGGTAGAAAATTTGCTAGTAAAGTGGTTTCTTTAAGATTCGTTTGTGTTTATTTATATTATTTTCAGGAGTTGAATAAATTAACTTTCAACTATGTTTTTTTTTTTCAATCTCATTTTTTACAGATGTTTTTGACATTTACAGAAATAAGAATTGCTTTATAACATTTACTTCCCAGAATTATATCTGACGACTTTTTGAGGGAAAATGTAGTAAAGAAGTAACAAACGTTTTTATTTACATTACGAAGTCAAAACGTTTTTATATATAAACATGTTTATTCATTTTCTTGTGCAAATGTCATGTAGTTTTGTCACGAAAGTTTCATTTGATGAGTTTGTTTGTCAGATTCTGCCAATACGAAATTCTCTCTCTCTCTCTCTCTCTCTCTCTCTCTCTCTCTCTCTCTCTCTCTGATAGCATCAGTGGTGAAACGTATCTTGACGGCTTCCATTTTTCCAAACTCTGAAAATACATTTGAGAAATAAAATTTCTTATTCTTCTCTTGTTTCTCGCGTCTAACTTTCTTCACTTCGGAATTTTTTCTACCCACCTTTATTTAAACGGTCGGTTAAACCTTACTGGAAAATGATATTTAGATAAAGGTCTGTTATTATTATTATTATTATTATTATTATTAGTATACCCGAGCCGTCAAAAATGACGTCTAAATGTCTAGACAGATATGCACACACACATTAACCCTCTCCCTCCCTCGCCCTTTTCTAACTACAACCCGATGATTCGGCAATATGTGGGAGAGGCTTGTTTCCGAGTGTACCTCTTGGGGTACCCCCTCTTATCTGGGTAGGGCTACTACCCATCCCACTTGAGCGTGACAGGAAAGATATATATATATAT
>NC_090727.1:31075793-31093963 GCF_036898095.1 Palaemon carinicauda
TTTTTTTTTTTTTTTTTTTTTTGAAGAACAATAACAAGAAAGATGTTGCGCGAGTAAGGTTTGGAAAAATGGAACCATTGTTAATATTATTATTATCATTATTATCAATAATAATAATAATAATAATAATAATAATAATGATAATAATAATAATAATAATATTATAGATATCGTGAATCTTCTGCCTCTTTATTGTGTCGTTTATTATTCAGTGATCGAGTTGTTTACATATAAGCGTATGTGTGGGAATATGTATCTTAAATTAAGTATTGCCTGACGTTGTTATTTGTATTCGTTAATTTATTTTGTTTCTTAGTGTATGTTAGACTTTTACATAGTCTTGTAATTTCATAGTAATTCAATTAAGGTTTAAAGGCTTGGTTTCACATGTGTACTTACTGATTATTAATATCAATGTATTAAGCGTAGTAACGCAGTCTTTATGAAACAAAAAACTAGTATTTTTTCATTTTCCTTATTTTCGTCTTGGCTGTTCTGTGGCCTGTGTCGTATAAACGACAAAATAGTGAAAGTTTTGTTTGTTAATATTTAATATGTCAATGAAAGACCTCACCCGTCCGAGAGAGAGAGAGAGAGAGAGAGAGAGAGAGAGAGAGAGAGAGAGAGAGAGAGAGAGAGAGAGTGTCGGTATTAGATGTTAGCTACTGACAAAATAATGAAATTTTTGTTTGTTAATATTTAATATGCCAATGAAAGACGTCATCCGTCCGAGAGAGAGAGAGAGAGAGAGAGAGAGAGAGAGAGAGAGAGGAGAGAGAGAGAGAGAGAGAGAGAGAGAGAGAGAGAGAGTGTCAGTATTAGATGTTAGCTACTAGTGAAAGTAAAATGGAATTCCAGAAGTAAAAATATATGGATTCTTAAAAATTAGAAATAAAAATATATATATACAGTAGATCGTTGCAAATAATTTTTTTTCTTCTGAATTGTCATTACAATAATGATATCAATATGATTCTTCTTCTAAAACAACTGTTGTCTGCTTGCGATTACACATCCATCAGAAATGCTTAAAGAAAATCTATTGCGGCTGTCGTGTGCAGATATTGCTTTTTACTTGTATTAATGGAGACGGGTTTAGTCATTTTTCATTCTTTTGTTCCCCTTCCACTGGCTGTATTCGAGTTAATTCCAGTTGAATTTAGTTCTTAAACGTAAAACTTATGATTGATTATTTTCACAGGATTCGAAGTTCTCGAACGTAAATTATATTTATGATTATTTTCATAGGGTTGAAGTTCTCGAACTTAGATTGAATTTATGATTATTTTCATAGGGTGTAAATTCTCGAACTTAAATTGAATTTATGATTATTTTCATAGGGTGGTAGATCTTGAACTTAGATCGAATTTATGATTATTTTCATAGGGTGGAAATTCTCGAACTTAAATTAAATTTATGATTATTTTCGTAGGGTGATAGTTCTTGAGCTTAGATTGAATTTATGATTATTTGCATAGTGAGGAAGTTCTCGAACTTAGATTTATGATTATTTTCACAGGGTGAAAGATTGAGTATTATTCTTTCAACTGACGAGTGAAAATATGTTAGTTGGCTTTGTGTTGTGACTCATTTTGAAAATTGAATTAAAAAAAAAAAAAGTTGGAAAATCTTTTGATATAGTGTGAAATGTAACCTAGCGTAAATATGTACAAAAAGATTATAGTAAGTGTTACTCTTCAGAATTCATTTCTGTTCTTATCGTCACAATGATGATGATCAGAGATTTTGATTTGTTTTGGTGATGGGGGTGTGGCATGACAATTCGCGGCCAGGGGTAACCCAGCCATTACCCCAACCCCCTCCATTGCATTGACCTTCTCTTCCTCTCCTTCCCCATCATCCTCATCTTCCTCTTCTTCCCCATCGCCACGTGGACAATGTTTTTGGGGCAAGACATCCGCAGGGGGTCAATGCTGGGAGATGGGCAGGGATGTATCAGGTGGGGAAGGAAGGGGGGGGGGGGAGGAGGCTTGAATCCCGTAGAGGAGTCTCAAGGACTCAGCCCAGAATTTACTATACTGGTGGTATTACATGTCCTTCAGTGAATACTTGTGACCCCCGAGTTCGTTGCAGTGCTGAGTTCGAAGGTAAAGAAAGACTTTACTCTGAAAATGCGGAAGTGAGGACAGCTCTTGACTCCTACTTGGAGTCTGCGCCTCACCTCATTGGCGAAGTGAATAGTGAATTTGGAAGAACAAAGGAAAATGGGAAGATCGCCTTCAGCATGAATAGCCTTGTGAATGCCCTGAGGGAGCAGGGGGCGGCCCCAGATGTGAGCGATGACTGGAAGACTGGATCCTCTGGCGCCCGCCTGGAAAGAAGCATGGATCACCCCAGCACCACCAACACCACCTGTACCACTATTTCACCTTCCACCGTTCTAGTGGGGGACGATGAATGGCCTTCACCCAGACCCCAACAACTCCCCTTATCCCCCCAACCCACAGCAGAGTTACCGAGCTGTGGAGGAGAACCTCAGGCGTCACAAGACACAGAACGGCAAAATAGTCGCCTTGAATGGCGCTGCCGAAAATGGAATCAGCATGTCCAAGTACAACAACATCAGGTTACAAAATGCTGCCCAAACGTTAGCTGGGGTCGGGTATTGCAGAGAGGGGTTCGCTCCGTTACCCCTGGATTTGGGTTTAGGTGCCAGCACACTGAGGCACTCTCCGGGCGCGGGTCGCACGCGGCCTTCCGGTAACCACATCACCATCAGGTCAAAGCCCTTGCTGCATGTTGGCGAGCACGACTCTGAGAACGGGCCCGACGACGGGTTGATTGATGGTGCTGGGGGTCCGTCCGGGCGCGTCAAGAACTTGTGCGGTTCTTTCAACTTAGCAGGAGAGACAAAGGAAGGCATTATACAGTGCCTAGTTTTCTCAAGGTTTTTAGCGTAAGTAGTCCGAGGAGAACACAAACTCCCAGTAATGCTTCTTTTCATACATCTCCGTGCATGAACTTGGTGGAGTGTAATTTCCAATCTTGTTTTCTTTGCCATTGCGTGGCCATGCATGACACGTTGCTTGTAGTGGTGCTTGCATAGATATTTTACGTATGCAGTATGCAAAATGGTAAACATATTTTATAAAAAAAAGAAGGTAAGTTTGAATGATATATTTTATGCGTGATTTTAGCGAAGTTTTGCTTTATTTAATTATTATGCATAAGTTTTTGTATAGTATTGTGATCGTAGTAAATTGAAACTTTGTATTACTTTGAATGAATTTTTAAGTTTTGTAATGGGATCGTAATCAATTACATGCAAAACGTCTCTTGGACACACGTATAGACTCTCTCTCTCTCTCCTCTCTCTCTCTCTCTCTCTCTCTCTCTCTCTCTCTCTCTCTCTCTCTCTCTCTCTCTCTCTCTCTCATGTTGTTATTAAATCTATTGCATCAGAATGTAAACAGCTTCTTACAAACATAGTGAAAATGCTACATAGTAATTGTAATGTATTTAGATGTCCTTGTTATGGAAGGCATTTCTGTCTCCATAAATCTTACGCAATCTGTTTATTGATCATTGTGGTTTTGTTTATGCAAACACTATTAATTTCTCCCGGTGCAGTAAACAACCCGTCATTAGAGTAGTGATAACTTAAACTACAGAACTCACTTTTGTGTGTATATCTCACTTAGGTCAAAAAGCAAATTCTTGTTCAAAACTAGCAGGTAGAACATATAATGAATAAAACCAGCATGTAGAACATATAATGGATAAAACAAGCATTAAGCAGGTAGAACATATAGAGGATAAAACAAGCAAGTAGAACATATAGTGAATAAAACAAGTAGGTAACACAGATAGGGGATAGAACAAGCAACTAGCAGGTAGAACATATAGTGGATAAAACAAGCAACAAGCAGGTAGAACATATAATGGATAAAACAAGCATTAAGCAGGTAGAACATATAGTGGATAGAACAAGCAGATAGAACTTATAATGGATAAAACAAGCAGGTAGAACATATAGTGAATAAAACAATCAGGCAGAACATAAATTATAGGGTAGGCATATATTTACATATAATAATTCCAAATGATATATCTGCTTTTGACGTCGTGTCGCAAATTGATGGCTCCAATTCCTGATATACAAATTTAATTTCGCTGCGTTTAGGTTTGAGGTTAACAGAACAGTAAGGGGTTAATTGGAGGGTGTACCGGGACGTCATTGGATGGGTCCAATTTGCATATCCTTGAAATAAATAGATTATAGATTAGGTGGTGATCTTAACATCATCGTTATTTTCCAATCCGCAGTTCATTATTATCCTCAAGCATTACTTTTAGGCTAATATTCTATTCCATCGATTTCTTCGGTTATTATTATGTGTTTGTGTGTACATATGTATGTATGTATTTATGTATATATATATATATATATATATATATATATATATATATATATATTTGTGAGTGCATTTGTATGGATATATATGTGTATGTATTTATGTATGTATATATATATATATATATATATATATATATATATATATATATATATTTGTGAGTGCATTTGTATGGATATATATGTGTATAATATATACACATTCATACATGCATGCATACAAACATGTTGAAAATTGATCCCAGCCTCTTGACTATGAGCTACATTAATAACTGTTTTGATATAGGTATCAGTTATCCTTACTTACTGGTTTTGAGATGAGAATAAATGAGTTGCAAAGTGAAATCTGCATGTAATGATGTCATTTGCAACATTACTATTTTGCATTTGTTACCATACAAGTGCGATGTATTTGCAAGCTAATGCTTTTATTTTCTATTTTTGAAAGCATGAATAATTTTGGTTTATGTCCCCTGAAGAATTATTTTGATTGGGGAATTTTGGTCGTATCTCTCTCTCTCTCTCTCTCTCTCTCTCTCTCTCTCTCTTCTCTCTCTCTCTCTCTGGGCCGAAGTTGATTAATTAGTGGCTTGAAACTACCAATTCGATAAGTCGTTTTCTCCTTATAATTTTTTTTGATAGGTATATGAATTTGTTATAGAAAGCATTTTGTGCTTTGCATGAAATAAAACATCAAATCTTTCATTACCAGCTTTAATTCACTTCTTTGTATCCCTTTTTTTTTGTGTGTGTATTAAATGTTTGAATATATGCATGTGTAAGTGAAAGTATGTATAAGTATGTAATAATGTATGTATATATGGATTAACACTGCAATTCCCACCGTCATTATGGTCTAAGAGAGTTGGTATCCGAGGATGAATATGACCTCATATTTCAAAGATAAAGGAAACGCGTTAAGCTGTAAAAGAAAAAATGAAGCTTGGACTTATAAATTAGTTCAGAATTTCGTAATGAGGCTTAAAGGATTTAATATTTTTATGACCTACAAGATGTACTAGAGTAATCTATTGTATTTATTACTTGGTTTGGTGTTATGCCATAATACAATTTTACAGGTGCACGAGTAATCTCATAGGTACAGACATTACTCGATTTTACATGCTATAAATAGGTAAAATTATTATTTAATCATGCTATCGCGGTGACTATAGTCAATTTTTTTTAGCGAGGCAGATTTGCACCGACTTGCAGCGCGTACCCTTTTAGCTCGGAAAAGTTTCCTGATCGCTGATTGGTTAGAAATATCTTGTCCAACCAATCAGCGATCTGGAAACTTTTCCGAGTTAAAAGGGCACCGCTGCGTGTCGGTGCAAATCTGCCTCGCTAAAAAAATTGACTATAGTGGAATAGTTTGTAGGCGAGTAACGTTTGAGTTTATACTGAGCATGACTGACTGACTGTTGAGAGCATTTTGGGAGCATTTCTGAGAACAGTTTTATCTTGATGGAAATAAGTAGACCATTGAGAGGAGGAGGCTCGTGAGGGGACGGTAAGGGACACTAATGGAAAATGCACACAAAAGTTTTCCTTTGCTCTCGCAAGTAACTTTAATATCAGACGTTGGGGTTGTCATGTCATTGAAAGAGATTTAATGTGATTGTATATGGAACCATCAAAAAGAAATTCTAAAGTGCTTAGAGGGCTGATAGAATCCATTTTGTGGAATATCTGTAGTTTAGTGTATTATGATTATCCGCACATGTTTATATGTTGTGCATATCTTAATCATTAGAAAAAGATTCATGGTTTTGATAGAATTCTCTCTCTCTCTCTCTCTCTCTCCTCTCTCTCTCTCTCTCTCTCTCATCGCTCGTATATGAAGGATATCTTTTTCCTCTATTATTGTGCTCGTTAAACTCGCTATTGTCTGTCTTCAAACATCATTTCTAGACCATTTAGTTGTTTAATCTTTATTCATATGTCGATGCCCTTCCCCTGAATGTTCTTAAAGAAGGGGATCTTCCCCCCACCTTCTCCTCTCTCTCGCTCTCTCTCTCTCTCTCTCTCTCTCTCTCTCTCAGCAGTACAAGCTAGGGCCATCAAACTATACTCTATTTTTTATAGCGGTGCATATTTGCACTTAACTCACAGGGGTGCCCTTTTAGCTCGGAAAGGTTCCTGATACCTGATTGGTCGGAAGTATTTTTGTCCGAACACCTTCATTGTTCTCGAATGATTACCAAGTACTGTGAATCGAAACGTATTTATTAACCTATATTTCTCCATCATATATATGTTTTGTCAATAAACAATGGTGAAAGCATAATATAATAATATAAAGAATCGTCTTGGTAAGTCTAAATTTAATAACACAATCCGCCGAAGTCAACGACAGCAGCTTGTTTCGGATGCACGCTTTGTAATTTTGTAATTTTTCACATATTTTAACACAAATTGGGGTAGATTACACTCAGCATAAGTTAAACATGTTATTATAAACTTTCTTTGAATACCAGAACTTACCAAAAACATGGAATTAATAAAACCCGATATTTGTGAAAACTTATGGGGAGGTGAAAGAACAGCCTGTAGCGGCCTGGCGGAAAAAACGATCCCTTCTGATTCGTAGACGCAGTTTGTTTTTTTTCTTTCGTAGTATAGTTCGGCCCAATTCCTTTCAGTTTAGATAGTCTTACATGTTACTCTTCGTATTATTTTGCTTAGTATTTTCCCACATTCCTGTTCCTCACCTAATATCTATGTTCCCCCGATATCCCTTCTTTCATATATGGGATATCCGCACTACGATTTCTTATTTCTTATCCTCTGTCGAAAGTGATGGCTTGAAGGGAAGCACGTGCTAGTCTCATTAAAATAGTGTAGAGGCGGGAATAAAAAAATACTATGCTTAATATCAGGTTTACAGAATAGGTTATACTTGCTACACAGCATAACATTTATGTTGTTATTATTATTTACATACTTACTGACGTAAGGTGCAAAACATAAGGAATCGTAGTGCGGATATCACATAGGCCTATATGAAAGAAGGGATATCGGGGAAAATAGATAGATATTCGGTGAAGAACAGGAATGTGGGAAAATACTAAGCAAAATAATACGAAGAGAAACAATGTAAGACAATTTAAACTGAAAGGAATAGGCCGAACTATATTACGAAAGAAAAAAACAAACTGCGTCTACGAGTCAGAAGGGATCGTTTTTCCGCCAGGCCGCTACAGGCTGTTCTTTCACCTCCCCATAAGTTTTCACAAATATCGGGTTTTATTAATTCCATGTTTTTGGTAAGTTCTGGTATTCAAAGAAAGTTTATAATAACATGTTTAACTTATGCTGAGTGTAATCTATCCCAATTTGTGTTAAAATATGTGAAAAATTACAAAATTACAAAGCGTGCATCCGAAAACAAGCTGCTGTCGTTGACTTCGGCGGATTGTGTTATTAAATTTAGACTTACCAAGACGATTCTTTATAATATATTTATGCTTTCACATTGTTTATTGACAAAACATATATATGATGGAGAAATATAGGTTAATAAATAAGTTTCGATTCACATTACTTGGTAATCATTCGAGAATAATGAAGGTGTTCGGACAAAAATACTTCCGACCAATCAGGTATCAGGAACCTTTCCGAGCTAAAAGGGCACCCCTGTGAGTTAAGTGCAAATATGCACCGCTATAAAAAATAGACTATAGTTTCAACACTAAGGCAATTTGGATATAGACGGAGGATGGAACGATTGAACTTATTCGATCTACAAACTCGACGACTAAGGGGACAGTTAATAGAGGCATTCAAAATTCTTGAAGGAATAACAAATGTAGATTACAACATTATATTCACACTTAGCACAAATCAGTCCTGAGATAACGGATATAAACTGGAATTGAAAGAATACAACACCACTCAGTGTGGTAATTTTATTACATACAAAATAGCAAATACTTGGAATAGACTTCCAGCAGATGTAGTAAACAGTAATACAGTAAACGAGTTCAAGAATAAGTTAGACATGATCATAAAAACTCTCTAAACGTTCAAACCAAATCGTTCTATCCAAGAGCAAATGGAGTCTCCCCTGAAGGACTAGAAAGTCTTTGAGACATCCTAAATCCTTGTAACACACTCTCTCTCTCTCTCTCTCTCTCTCTCTCTCTCTCTACTTGACATTGGAGGACGTGCATCCCCTTTCCTCAGGGTAATTTTTTGTCTTTATTTTGGTACCTTCATCCCCTCTCTCATCACAAGTAAGTTTCGTAAAAAAAAGATATGTTATTGCCTGAAGTTTCCCCTATTTGCTATTTAAAGATGAGAATAACTCTGCCATTACTATATTCTTAAATGCTATTCATACGGTGTATTCAGGTGTATTGCTGCATAAGTTTTATTTTATTTGCCTGCCCCTTTTACGGTTTGTTTTATTTTCTTTTTCTCAATTTAGTGTCATTTGTATGTTTTGTTTCGTAGTTTTGCAAAACTATTTTTTTGGGGGGGGGGATAAACTATAGTTTTAGAGCTTCAAATGATTTTTTATGCATGGTTTTATAAACTTTAAAATTCACGTTTGTGTATGGTCATTTTGAACTTGGGTTGCAATTAGATCAAGTCTGCATTTGTTCCCATTTCCTTTTTTCGCATCCTAGATATTTGTATTGGTCTTTGCTTTCCATGACTCTCTTGAGCATTTGTTTTGTATAATTATTAGTATATTATTTTGTAATCCTGACCTTTAGCGTGATTTGGTTTTTACATTAATTTTGTTCATAGATTATCCTAATGATATATACTTAACATAGATTTTAAAAATGTATATTTTTTTTTTCAGGTAAGTGGTGCTCTTGTCTCCACCAAAAATTTCAGCCATGGTTTGGTGATGTATCTTAAATGGATTTTTCATATTGAAATATTTTATTTTGTTGTAAGTTAGTTTGTATGTGGATATATATACTCGGGTTTTATCATCCTGCCATTTCTTATGTGTTATGTTATAATATGGTATTTGACTTTTTACCTTCGTGTCTTGAACCATATCCTTATTTCGAACGTGAATGCGTGTGTGTGTGTGTTTACGTGCCTGCTCGCGCGCAGAACTTCCACTGTGTAGCTGTGGAGAGGCTGGTTTTTTTTTTTTTTTTGCTGTGAGGCACCACTTGTGCATGAATGCTAAGCTCTTCTTCCCCGCCGAGGAGTACCCTTCTCCACGACACTAGCACTGTATTCATAAACATGCCGAGAGAGAGAGAGAGAGAGAGAGAGAGAGAGAGAGAGAGAGAGTACCCTGACCCCAGGAATGAAAACAAGATGAATGTCAGAACAGATGAAGGAAGTCCAAGATCTTAAGGTTTGAGGAGAGAGAGAGAGAGAGAGAGAGAGAGAGAGAGAGAGAGAGAGAGAGAGAGAGAGAGAGAGTGTGTGTACCCTGACCCCCAGGAATGAAAACAAGATGAATGCCAGAACAGATGAAGGAAGTCCAAGATCTTAAGGTTTGAGGAGAGAGAGAGAGGAGAGAGAGAGAGAGAGAGAGAGAGAGAGAGAGAGAGAGAGTCGCTATTAAAAGAAGGAGATGGCAGTTTTATAAGTGCAGGACATCGTTGGTTCGACAGAAACGACAGCCAATTGGTGCTTTAAGAGAGAAAGCAATTGAAACGTCGATTTTAAATGGTGTAATCAGCTTAAAAACTGCAACGTACAAACTCCAGTAAATAGGAATTACTTGCAAATTGTATCTAAGCAAATATTCATGTTTGGTCACGGACAATTTTTAAGGACTTTATGACAGATAATACACGTGCAGGCCAAAAAGAATTACATGCAGGAGAAATTCGACTTTTTAAAACCCAATTCGAATTCTTTCTTTCTAGTTCGGGTCCCCTTTAGAAACTCCTCAGAGATTTCTTAAGACTTCTGCTATTTTAGGAGTATTTGGCCGAGATTTTGGCTGCGCAAGAATTGTGATGGATTTTTATAGGTTGTTTTTGGAGTTGTGTCAACAGTAATGATAGTCATTTTGAAAATGATTGTTATTCTTAATACTATTGAGGTATATAAAATGGCCTTTCACAAATAATGATTCAAAATGCCGACATTTTGGTTGCGCAAGAATTTTTCTGGATTTTTTTAGCTTGATTTTTATATGATGGCATCAACAGTAATGGTAGTCATTTTGAAAATAATTGTTATTATTATTACTATTGTTATATTTGAAATGGCCCTTTACAAAAATAAAAATAATTTAGAATGCAAAGGGTTTTGTGAACGTCATCTGTCGTAATAATTTTTAAAAATGATATTGTTTACCCGCTGTATTATAAATGTATTTTTTATGCTTTTATATGCATATATTCATTCATGATAACACTAGTATGGTATTAAATTCTGAAATTAGACTATACTGTAATTATAATAATATGAATAGTATTACTACGTTCACAAACATTTTTACTTCAACTTTATTTTATTAATAGCTCAGTTTTAATGCTGAATTTTTTTTTTTTGCCCATGCTGTCTACAGATTATATATTCACGGCAGTATCTAATAACTGCAAAAAAGGCGTTGTAATTAGTAAATTGTGATCGGAATGGTAAAAATAGTAACATTTTTTTTACCAATAATACCATGTTTTCCATAATGAATATGTTGACTTGAAAGCCGAAGAGTAAAACAAAACAGATAATTAAACTTGTTTTAAACATCATCTCTATCTTTTAATTTTATTTCGAGTTAGGATAAGGGGTGAATCATGGAGCATTGCACAATGGAAACTCAAGAAATTTCATATTACTTCCTTTCCCCCCCCCCCCTTTTTTTTTTTTTGTAGACTTGTCTAGGTATTTTGACTTATGAAATTCACTGCAATAGCTAGAATATATAGGTAGTATACACTCGTGTGTATTGAAGAAGACTATCTATGAATAAGATGGCTATGTATATCTATGGTCATGAAAAAATAATACAGGGAATAACTAAAGGTTATCTTTTTTTATTCTTCTTCTCTAGAATGTATATAAGATTAATAAGTTTTTTGTCTATTAAGTTTTTACATGTTTTTGAGACTTACACTATAACTTAGCTGTTTAAGGTTTAAAGGTTGCTGATGAATAGCAGAGACTAACCATATATAAATTACATATGACAAGCAACCTCTACCCAAAATAGGACCAGGGAGGGCGAGGCAATGGCTGCTGATCTCTCAGGTAGACCAATAAGTTCCTCAAACCCCTCATCCTTAGGTCACAAGGATGGTGAGGTTGCAGACACTACAAGAACCTATCCAGCTTGAGCGGGACTCGAACCCCAGTCCGGCAGTTCGCCAAGTAGGGACGTTTCCAATAGGATACCTCAACCCTTGTCTGTGTGAATATCGTCCCTATTTTGTTTGCTTCGTAAAGGCAATGCCATAATATAGAAATGCATTTTTAAATCTTAAACTGATTCAATTTTTCTTTTTTTTACTGTCATTCTTTATGATTTAAAGAAATTCCTTTTAGGGTCGTTAATCTTGAGCCGTCTATATAAATATAGATATTTCTTGGTTTTTGATAGCGTCACAGATAGCGTGGTTGTTCCGTATATGTCAGAAGGCTGCTGCTTTCTGTTTGCCAGATGTCTGGACAAACAAAAGCGGATGAATGAATGCTGACATATACGGCTAAGAAGCAGCCTCTTCAACTCCCTCAATTATGGAAGGCGCCCTATGGGGAAAAAGATTGAAAAGCCGGAAGAGTCTCTCTCTCTCTCTCTCTCTCTCTCTCTCTCTCTCTAGATTTTCATTTTGATTTTGGTGTAATGAAAATGATGGTTTCTTTCAGAATGTCGAGATATCGAAGATATAAGTGCAAGTTAGAATTATCTTTATACTGCACTTGATTATAAGTTATGCTTGCATAATCATGTGCATGCTACCTAGAATCATACATAAGAATTTGATGGTATATAGTGTCAGTTTTACTAGCTTTGAGCACCGGTATTCCCTCGTTATTTAATTTTTTGCTTAGATCAGCAATTATTTTTGTCAAGAAAAAATAAAACGGGAATGACGAGCTTTTTTTTCCCAGTATTGTAATATCCTTTTAAGATTCATTACTGCTTCGCATTGTTAAGATGGAGTAATCATAGAGCTCGTTGTACGGCCTCGCTCTCTCTCTCTCTCTCTCTCTCTCTCTCTCTCTCTCTCTCGTGTGGAGCTGCTATCCTCATTATCAATCTCGCCATCAACTTTAATTTCTACATTTAGCGTCAGGGGCTCTGCAAAGGTCTTCTCCTCTTCCACCTCCCCTTCGATTCCTTTTATTCCTCCTCCCTCTCCTCCTCCTCCCCCTCCTCCTCCTCTGCTTCCAGGCTCCTCCAGAGAGCCGATGGTTTGCTCTCATCAATCACAGCATTAAACGTCGGATGTTCTCTGATGGAAAGTCAGGCACTCGCTCATTAGTCAGGAATTAGATTTGATGTTAAACAAACGAATAGCCAGTGCCCTGTTTGTGCTCTCTCTCTCTCTCTCTCTCCTCTCTCTCTCTCTCTCTCTCTCTCTCTCTCTCTCTCTCTCTCTGATGTACAGTATATACTGTTTAGTGATGTATTCTGGACTTGTAACCGTCCTCTTTTTCGTGTAAATGTTTTTCACGGTCATTGCCTGACGCGTTTGGTCTCAAGCTTTTTAGGTATTTCTATTTATTTAGCTTGTAGTTTAATAAACATTTATTTTTTTTTAGTTAAATGTGTAAGAAAGATTTTAGATATATCTGGGAATGTCTTCAAAGTTAAAATTTCACAATCATATAAAATCTATTTAGTCTGTCTTGTGTGCTCGCGTGAGAGAGAGAGAGAGAGAGAGAGAGAGAGAGAGAGAGAGAGAGAGAGAGAGAGAGAGAGAGGCTGGCTGGCTGGCTGTGTAAAATCATTACGTGATTTAACATATGATGTTGGAATGCATTACTGTCTATTTTTGATAATCTTTGCCATGATGTCCTCCAGCTCTGTCAAGCATCATGTTTCTTGCCCTGCTCTGTGGCCGTGTTTACATTTGCTGTTTGCCTCCTCATGACATTCCGTGTGTCTTTATTTGTCAGTTTGTTATGTTGCTCGCATTTGCCTCTTACTTTAAACATGTTTAGGTGGCGTGTCTTTACGTATTGGTAGATATAATTGCGTATTCAATTATGTATATGTTTGTTACGGCATTGTTAAAAAAAAAAAAAAAAAAAAAAAAAAAAACTTTTACATATTACGAGAAATATTCAGCGAGCATGAATATCCATTTAAGCAATTTTCTATCAAATACGAGCATAGTCGAGTACCTTTTACCTTTGAAAATTCATATGGATTTGAATTCAATTATTGTTATAGTGATTTTTTTTTCGTATTGGTGCGTGTGCTCTATTTGATGGATGTATAATACATTTTTTCGGATTTTTTTTTTTCGTTTGCAAGCATTTTAGTATTGGTTTTATTTTTCGGATTTTTTTTAAGTTCAAAAGCATCCTTATTATTTATTTTTATAATTTTTTCAAGAATATGATCTGAAGCTAAGGTGATAATTAAATCTTTATTCTTGTTTAATGTGATTTATTAAAGTCTCGCCCAATATATTATTTTAAAATATCTCTATTTATTACCGTCGTTAATTGAGATGAATTGGGGATAAACTTGAGTTAGTAAATAAGTATCAATTTCAAATACTTTGTAGTCATTTGCAATACAGGGATGTTGTTTGGACATGTTGCAGTGTTGCATTTGGCCAATCGCCACCAACCTGTCAGGTGCGTTTTTCATTTAGAAAATCGGGATTAGTATAATATCCTATGCTATAATTTTTCATCTTTTCTATAACACCTAATTTACTTTTTTCTCTGTCTGGTTTCTTCTCTTGCCACATTTTTCATTTTACCGGTACAGTTTTTACATTTAATGCTGTTCTATATCGTATTCTCAATTTACTATAGTTTTATTGATTTTTACAATTTTCTGGGGGTCTTGGATGCATTTGTTGACCGAATGCCCCACTTTTATAGCATCTTGAGAAATAGATATCTGTTTGAGGCTCGAGGTGAGGGTGGTCGGTTCACCCTCGCCAAGATTCTTGGACATGATATGTCCTACCATGCTAGTGGTATTTTTAGTTTTATTTAATAGCAGATCTTCTGAAAGCTATTCAACTTTTAAAATGACATCTTTGTTTTTATGGCTTTTATTGAATATTCTTTTATTCTTTATTTGCAATAGATTATATGGGCGTCAATGACCCCTTAGATGACCTAGGATGCCAGAAAACCTCAAATCAATCCTAATTTTATCTTTTTCCATTTTCTCGATTATACACTGTGTCCCGTCTCCTCTTTTCCCCCTGTCGACTGCTTACACGTTTATGAGTTCCTTCTAAAAATTTCCCATGGGAAGGAAAAACATCAATTTATTATTATCGACGGAGTGGTAAAGTCATCAACAAAACTTTTGTGACATCAAATTATGTAGTTTTCGCCAGACAGTTAGATAAATAGTCCCCAGACGTGATCCTGGCGGAAGATGAATTTCAGTTCTTTTCCCTTAACGGCCCCCACCAAACTTGATTACACATGATGAAGACGAAGACGATGATAATGGTGATAATGATGGTAATATGATGACGGGAATTGTGTTGACAGAAGTGTCTATAACGCCTCTTACTCTACATCCCTCTCCTTCTCCCTATCCTTCCCTCTCTCATTCTTCTCTTCTTCCAATGTTACTTTTGCCCCTATTACACGGCTGTGAACCTTCGCTTTGTGTTCCATGTTTCACTATCATATTTGCTTCATTACTGTTAGTAATGCATGACCATAAAGCACAGCTTAATTGTTTAATGTTTTGAGTTGTTTATTTTTCATTCAATTTACCTATGAATTTTGGGGGAGGTGGTCATGGAGTTAACAAAATTACAATCGAAACTTCATGGCTGCAAAAGTAAGTGTTTTAGTTTTACCTCTGTGTTTTTCTTATAAGTAAATCCACTTTTTATAACTTGCGATTCATTCAGTAGGTTACTGTTTCCAGTGTGTGAATTTATCTGGATATGTTTGTTCAAATACATGCATACTGTACCAGTGCTTTTGTATGTGGACACTTATGCGATCATGCAAGTAAATATAGAATTGATAGAGAGGGAGAGGCAAGAACATGTTCTTTCGCTGTTATTGAGTTGTAACATTTTTGATAATGAGATGTCCATAGAAGACAAGAGTAATAGATCTGTTGGTAGCGTCTTTGCCTTGTAATTGCCAGAATGGGGTTCGAGTCCCGCTCAAACTGGTTAGTTCCTTTGGACGCTGCGACCTCACCATACTTTTGAGCTAAGGATGGGGGCTTTGGGAGAGCCTATAGGTCTATCTGCCGAGTCATCACCAGCCCTTGCCTGGCCCTCCTTGGTCTTAGCTTGGGAGGAAAGGGGGGCTTCGGTGCTGATCATATGTAATATGGTCAGTCTGTAGGGCATTGTCCTGCTTGATAGGGCAATGTCACTGCCATTCATGAGTGGCCTTTAAACCTTTAAACTTCGTATAAAGTTGATTACTTTAATGTAACGGGAGGTCCATTTACATAAGCAGGGATTCTTAATTCATCCTTGAAAAGAGATATATGAGGGGAGAGGAGAGCCATCCACGTGTGTTTATTTCTAATATCCGCTGTGATTCCCCTCATGTCGCCTTTTGCTCTCTATACGTCACTACTGCGAAAAGGGGTCTTTTTTACCTCTTGCAATAGCTGTCGCAGATTGGCGTGGAGAATGCATGATTCATTACTTTAATCCTGTTGTAACTGTAATTAAAAGACGCCGTCTGACAAGCGCTATTCATCCCCTCTAAGGATTCTCGTTTTCGGAAATGGAAGCAGGGCGGTCGTTGTCTTTCCTTGATTAATGGGAGGGAAATTTATAAAAAAAAAAAATCTGGAATCTTCCATTACGGTAATTAGGGATATGAGTGAAATTCAGGATTTCAGATTTTTCATGACTTTTATGGTTGGTGTAGTTTTCACTGAGGTACCCTTGTCATATCAAGTGAAGACAGCGCTATCAATTAATGTTAAGGTACTCGTCCCGTTTTATATATATATATATATATATATATATATATATATATATATATATATATATATATATATATATATATATATATATATATATATATATATATATATATATATATATATATATGAGGGGGTAGATGGAGATGGTTTGATCATGCTCTTAGTACTCCCCTAAAGAGATTAGTTCACCAAACGTTCAGCTGGGCTCTACAAGGGACTATAAGAGTTGGAAACCCAGGCCTACATGGCTGGGGGCTATGAAGCAGAAAGTAGGAGATGATGAATAGAGAAGTATTGAATTAAAAGCTCAAGATAGAGACGACTGGCGAAAGTTAACCGAGGCCCTTTGCGTCAATAGGCGTAGAAGGAGATAAGGATGATGATGATGATGATGATGATATATATATAATATATATATACATATATATATATATATATATGTATGTGTGATTATATATATATATATATATACTATATATATATATATATATATATATATATATATATATATATATTTTATATATGAAAATGTACTTGGTTTTTAAAGTAAGTCATGATATATACAGTATATGCTTACCTATATTTATTAAACTTTTTATTAGATTTTCTCATTAGCTAATCGATCGGTTTAGCAACAGCAGCTTAATAATTTTTTGATAAAACGTTGTTAACATGTTACATATTTTAATCTCCTGCAATGTTTTATATTGCTGTTCATCCTACTTCTATTAACTTCAGTAATATTTTTCCGATAGTTTCCTTGCCTTTACCTACTGTAACTAATTATTGTTTAGTGTTTGATTTAGGAAATATAATTCGAACGCTTTTAGAAATAAGTTCCGTAATTAACATCTCGTATCCACTGTATGGTTGTGCTTTTTTACACTTAATTTTTCTCTATTTCCAATGATTGTTAAATATCCTTTACTATTCTCGGGGTCCATTTTGTTATTCATTTTCTAATACGATTTAATCTCTCTCTCTCTCTCTCTCTCTCTCTCTCTCTCTCTCTCTCTCTCTCTCTCTCTTTTGCATTTTACTACATGTGATGAGAAACTTTTATTGCTGTGTGATATGTTAATTGTACCTAAATCACTTATCCAGAAATGTATTGCTTTACCTGTTGTAATTCATTAAATTATCGCTAATGGTGAATGATTGCAAGACCGTTATATAATTTCTTAATGATTTATAAGGACTTTCTTTATGCCTTGTTCCCAATATACATAGTTTTTTTTTCTAAAACACATCTTATCTCCTGATGTCCTTTGACAACATATATTTTGCGACGGAGTTAAAAGGGTTTTGATTGTATGTAAACAAATCGTCTGCTTTTTTTACCCCTTTTTTACGCAACCTGTTAAAAATTACGGCTAAATATTTAGAAATGCACACACACACTTACGCGTACACACATTCAATCCTTCCCACTCCCTTCCCCTTTCCCAACTACCACACGGCAGTTGTGGTTTCCGAGTGTACTTCTAGGGGTACTCCCTCTCACCATGTTATAACTATTCCCTTTCCCCCTCCCCAAGAGATGGGAGATACCAAGTACAGTAGTTAGACGTCTAGCATTGCTGTTCATCGTGAACGGAAGGAAATATACATTATATATATATATATATATATATATATATATATATATATATGTGTGTGTGTGTGTGTGGTATATATATATATATATATATATATATATATATATATATATATATATATATATATGTGTGTGTGTGTGTGTGTGTG
>NC_090727.1:31094463-31119463 GCF_036898095.1 Palaemon carinicauda
ACACGGAATGTCATGAGGAGGCAAACAGCAAATGTAAACACGGCCACAGAGCAGGGCAAGAAACATGATGCTTGACAGAGCTGGAGGACATCATGGCAAAGATTATCAAAAATAGACAGTAATGCATTCCAACATCATATGTTAAATCACGTAATGATTTTACACAGCCAGCCAGCCAGCCTCTCTCTCTCTCTCTCTCTCTCTCTCTCTCTCTCTCTCTCTCTCTCTCTCTCTCTCACGCGAGCACACAAGACAGACTAAATAGATTTTATATGATTGTGAAATTTTAACTTTGAAGACATTCCCAGATATATCTAAAATCTTTCTTACACATTTAACTAAAAAAAATAAATGTTTATTAAACTACAAGCTAAATAAATAGAAATACCTAAAAAGCTGGAGACCAAACGCGTCAGGCAATGACCGTGAAAAACATTTACACGAAAAAGAGGACGGTTACAAGTCCAGAATACATCACTAATCAGTATATACTGTACATCAGAGAGAGAGAGAGAGAGAGAGAGAGAGGAGAGAGAGAGAGAGAGAGAGAGAGAGAGAGAGAGAGAGAGAGAGAGAGAGAGAAGGCACAAACAGGGAACTGGCTATTCGTTTGTTTAACATCAAATCTAATTCCTGACTAATGAGCGAGTGCCTGACTTTCCATCAGAGAACATCCGACGTTTAATGCTGTGATTGATGAGAGCAAACCATCGGCTCTCTGGAGGAGCCTGGAAGCAGAGGAGGAGGAGGAGGAGGAGAGGAGGAGAGGGAGGAGGAATAAAAGGAATCGAAGGGGAGGTGGAAGAGGAGAAGACCCTTTGCAGAGCCCCTGACGCTAAATGTAGAAATTAAAGTTGATGGCGAGATTGATAATGAGGATAGCAGCTCCACACGAGAGAGAGAGAGAGAGAGAGAGAGAGAGAGAGAGAGAGAGAGAGAGAGAGAGAGAGAGAGAGAGGGGGAGAGGGGAGAGAGAGAGAGAGAGAGAGAGAGAGAGCGAGGCCGTACAACGAGCTCTATGATTACTCCATCTTAACAATGCGAAGCAGTAATGAATCTTAAAAGGATATTACAATACTGGGAAAAAAAAAGCTCATCATTCCCCGTTTTATTTTTTCTTGACAAAAATAATTGCTGATCTAAGCAAAAAAAACTAAATAACGAGGGAATACCGGTGCTCAAAGCTAGTAAAACTGACACTATATACCATCAAATTCTTATGTATGATTCTAGGTAGCATGCACATGATTATGCAAGCATAACTTATAATCAAGTACAGTATAAAGATAATTTTAACTTGCACTTATATCTTCGATATCTCGACATTCTGAAAGAAACCATCATTTTCATTACACCAAAATCAAAATGAAAATCTAGAGAGAGAGAGAGAGAGAGAGAGAGAGAGAGAGAGAGAGAGAGAGAGAGAGAGAGAGAGACTCTTCCGGCTTTTCAATCTTTTTGCCCATAGGGCGCCTTCCATAATTGAGGGAGTTGAAGAGGCTGCTTCTCAGCCGTATATGTCAGCATTCATTCATCCGCTTTTGTTTGTCCAGACATCTGGCAAACAGAAAGCAGCAGCCTTCTGACATATCATACGGAACAACCACGCTATCTGTGACGCTATCAAAAAACAAGAAATATCTATATCTATATAGACGGCTCAAGATTAACGACCCTAAGAGGAATTTCTTTAAATCATAAAGAATGACAGTAAAAAAAAAATAAAAATTAAATCAGTTTAAGATTTAAAAATGCTTTTCCTATATTATGGCATTGCCTTTACGAAGCAAATAACATAGGGACGATATTCACACAGACAAAGGGTTGAGGTATCCTATTGGAAACGTCCCCTGCTTGGCGATCTGCCGGACTGGGGTTCGAGTCCCGCTCAAGCTGGATAGGTTCTTGTAGTGTCTGCAACCTCGCCATCCTTGTGAGCTAAGGATGAGGGGTTTGAGGAACTTATTGGTCTACCTGAGAGATCAGCAGCCATTGCCTCGCCCTCCCTGGTCCTATTTTGGGTAGAGGTTGCTTGTTCATATGTAATTTATATATGGTTAGTCTCTGCTATTCATCAGCCGACCTTTAAACCTTAAACAGCTAAGTTATAGTGTAAGTCTCAAAAACGTGTAAAAACTTAATAGACAAAAAACTTATTAATCTTATATACATTCTAGAGAAGAAGAATAAAGGAAGATAACCTTTAGCTATTCCCTGTATTATTTTTTCATGACCATAGATATACATAGCCATCTTATTCATAGATAGTCTTCTTCAATACACACGAGTGTATACTGCCTATATATTCTAGCTATTGCAGTGAATTTTATAAGTCAAAATACCTAGACAAGTCTACCAAAAAAAAAAAAAAAAAAAAAAAGGGGGGGGGGGGGGGGGAAAGGAAGTAATATGAAATTTCTTGAGTTTCCATTGTGCAATGCTCCATGATTCACCCCTTATCCTAACTCGAAATAAAATTAAAAGATAGAGATGATGTTTAAAACAAGTTTAATTATCTGTTTTGTTTTACTCTTCGGCTTTCAAGTCAACATATTCATTATGGAAAACATGGTATTATTGGTAAAAAAAATGTTACTATTTTACCATTTCGATCACAATTTACTAATTACAACGCCTTTTTTGCAGTTATTAGATACTGCCATGAATATATAATCTGTAGACAGCATGGGCAAAAAAAAATTCAGCAATAAAACTGAGCTATTAATAAAATAAAGTTGAAGTAAAAATGTTTGTGAACGTAGTAAATACTATTCCATATTATTATAATTACAGTATAGTCTAATTTCAGAATTTAATACCATACCTAGTGTTATCATGAATGAATATATGCATATAAAAGCATAAAAAATACATTTATAATACAGCGGGTAAACAATATCATTTTTAAAAATTATTACGACAGATGACGTCCACAAAACCCTTTGCATTCTAAATGATTTTTATTTTTGTAAAGGGCCATTTCAAAATATAACAATAGTAATAATAATAACAAATTATTTTCAAAATGACTACCATTACTGTTGATGCCATCATATAAAAATCAAGCTAAAAAATCCAGAAAAATTCTTGCGCAACCCAAAATGTCGGCATTTTGAATCATTAGTTGTAAAAGGCCATTTTATATATACCTCAATAGTATTAAGAATAACAATCATTTTCAAAATGGACTATCATTACTGTTGACACAACTCCAAAAAACAACCTATAAAAATCCATCACAATTCTTGCGCCAGCCGAAATCTCGGCCAAATACTCCTAAAATAGCAGAAGTCTTAAGAATCTCTGAGGAGTTTCCAAAGGGGACCCGAACTAGAAAGAAAGAATTCGAATTGGGTTTTGAAAAGTCGAATTTCTCCTGCATGTAATTCTTTTTGGACTGCACGTGTATTATCTGTCATAAAGTCCTTAAAAATTGTCCGTGACCAAACTATGAATATTTGCTTAGATACAATTTGCAAGTAATTCCTATTTACTGGAGTTTGTACGTTGCAGTTTTTAAGCTGATTACACCATTTAAAAATCGACGTTTCACATTGCTTTTTCTCTTAAAGCACCAATTGGCTGTCGTTTCTGTCGAACCAACCATCGTCCCTAGCACTTATAAAGACTGCCCATCTCCTTCTTTTTAATAGCGACTCTCTCTCTCTCTCTCTCTCTCTCTCTCTCTCTCTCTACTCTTCTCTCTCCTCTCTCTCTCTCTCTCGCTCAAACCTTAAGATCTTGGACTTCCTTCATCTGTTCAGACATATCATCTTGTTTTCATTCCTGGGGTCAGGGTACTCTCTCTCCCTCTCTCTCTCCTCTCTCTCTCTCTCTCTCTTCTCTCTCTCTCTCCTCTCTCTCTCTCTCTCTCTCATCTCTCTCTCTCGGCATGTTTATGAATACAGTGCTAGTGTCGTGGAGAAGGGTACTCCTCGGCGGGGAGAAGAAGAGCTTAGCATTCATGCAGAAGTGGTTGCCCTCACAGCAAAAAAAACCAGCCTCTCCACAGCTACACAGAGGAAGTCTTGCGCGCGAGCTAGGCACGTAAACACACACACACACACATCGCATTCACGTTCGATAATAAGGATATGGTTCAAGACACGAAGGTAAAAAGTCAAATACCATATTATAACATAACATATAAGAAATGGCAGGAAGATAAAACCCGAGTATATATATCCACATACAGGACTAACTTAAAAACAAAATGAAATATTTCAATATGAAAAATCCATTTAAGATACATTACCAAACCATGGCTGAAACTTTTGTGTGGAGACAAAGAGCACCACTACTTACCTGAAAAAAAAAGAAATATACATTTTTAAAATCTATGTTAAGTATATATCATTAGGATAATCTATGAACAAAATTAATGTAAAAACCAAATCACGCTAAAGGTCAGGATTACAAAATAAATATACTAATAATTATACAAACACAAATGCTCAAGAGAGTCATGGAAAGCAAAGACCCAATACAAATATCTAAGGATGCGAAAGAAAAGGAAATGGGAACAAATGCAGACTTGATCTAATTGCAACCCAAGTTCAAAATGACCATACACAAACATGAATTTTAAAAGTTTATAAAACCATGCATAAAAAATCATTTGAAGCTTAAAAACTATAGTTTATCCCCCCCCCCAAAAAAAAAATAAGTTTCTGCAAAACTACGAAACAAAACATACAAATGACACTAAATTGAGAAAAAGAAAATAAAACAAACCGTAAAAGGGGCAGGCAAATAAAATAAAACTTACGCAGCAATACACCTGAATACACCGTATGAATAGCATTTAAGAATATAATAATGACAGAGTTATTCTCATCTTTAAATAGCCAATAGGGGAAACTTCAGGCAATAAAATATTTTTTTTTTTTTAAGAAACTTACTTGTGATGAGAGAGGGGATGAAGGTACCAAAATAAAGACAAAAAATTACCCTGAGGAAAGGGGATGCACGTCCTCCAATGTCAAGTAGAGAGAAAGAGAGAGAGAGAGAGAGAGAGAGAGGAGAGAGAGAGAGAGAGAGAGAGAGAGAGAGAGAGAGAGAGAGAGAGAGAGAGTTACAAGGATTTAGGATGTCTCAAAGACTTTCTAGTCCTTCAGGGGAGACTCCATTTGCTCTTGGATAGAACGATTTGGTTTGAACGTTTAGAGAGTTTTTATGATCATGTCTAACTTATTCTTGAACTCGTTTACCTCATTACTGTTTACTACATCTGCTGGAAGTCTATTCCAAGTATTTGCTATTTTGTATGTAATAAAATTACCCACATTGAGTGGTGTTGTATTCTTTCAATTCCAGTTTATATCCGTTATCCCTGGACTGATTTGTGCTAAGCGTGAATAGAATGTTGTAATCTACATTTGTTATTCCTTCAAGAATTTTGAATGCCTCTATTAACTGTCCCCTTAGTCGTCGAGTTTGTAGATCGAATAAGTTCAATCGTTCCATCCTTCGTCTATATCCAAATTGCCTTAGTGTTGAAACTAGTTTGATGGCCCTAGCTTGTACTGCTGAGAGAGAGAGAGAGAGAGAGAGAGAGAGAGAGAGAGAGAGAGAGAGAGAGAGAGAGAGAGAGAGAGAGAGAGGTGGGGGGAAGATCCCCTTCTTTAAGAACATTCAGGGGAAGGGCATCGACATATGAATAAAGATTAAACAACTAAATGGTCTAGAAATGATGTTTGAAGACAGACGATAGCGAGTTCAACGAGCACAATAATAGAGGGAAAAGATATCCTTCATATACGACGATGAGAGAGAGAGAGAGAGAGAGAGAGAGAGAAAAAAAAATTCTATCAAAAACATAAATCTTTTATCTAATGATCAAGATATGCATAACATATAAACATAAACATGTACGGATAATCATATTACACTAAACTACAGATATTCCACAAAATGGATTCTATCAGCCCTCTAAGCACTTTAGAATTTCTTTTTGATGGTTCCATATACAATCACATTAAATCTCTTTCAATGACATGACAACCCCAATGTCTGATATTAAAGTTACTTGCGAGAGCAAAGGAAAACTTTTGTGTGCATTTTCCATTAGTGTCCCTTACCGTCCCCTCACGAACCTCCTCCTCTCAATGGTCTACTTATTTCCATCAAGATAAAACTGCTCTGAGAAATGCTCCCAAAATGCTCTCAACAGTCAGTCAGTCATGCTCAGTATAAACTCAAACGTTACTCGCCTACAAACTATTCCACTATAGTCAATTTTTTTAGCGAGGCAGATTTGCACCGACTCGCAGCGGTGCCCTTTTAATTCGGAAAAGTTTCCAGATCGCTGATTGGTTGGACAAGATATTTCTAACCAATCAGCGATCAGGAAACTTTTCCGAGCTAAAAGGGTACGCGCTGCAAGTCGGTGCAAATCTGCCTCGCTAAAAAAAATTGACTATAGTCACCGCGATTGCATGATTAAATATTAATTTTACCTATTTATAGCATGTAAAATCGAGTAATGTCTGTACCTATGAGATTACTCGTGCACCTGTAAAATTGTATTATGGCATAACACCAAACCAAGTAATAAATACAATAGATTACTCGAGTACATCTTGTAGGTCATAAAAATATTAAATCCTTTAAGCCTCATTACGAAATTCTGAACTAATTTATAAGTCCAAGCTTCATTTTTTCTTTTATAGCTTAACGCGTTTCCCTTATCTTTGAAATATGAAAAGGTCATATTCATCCTCGGATACCAACTCTCTTAGACCATAAAGACGGTGGGAATTGCAGTGTTAATCCATATATACATACATTATTACATACTTATACATACTTTCACTTATACATACATCAATACACACACAAAAAAAAGGATACAAAGAAGTGAATTAAAGCTGGTAATGAAAGATTTGATGTTTTATTTCATGCAAAGCACAAAGTGCTTTCTATAACAAATTTATATACCTATCAAAAAAAATTATAAGGAGAAAACGACTTATCGAATTGGTAGTTTCATGCCACTAATTAATCAACTTCGGCCCAGAGAGAGAGAGAGAGAGAGAGAGAGAGAGAGAGAGAGAGAGAGAGAGATACGACCTAAATCCCCCAATCAAAATAATTCTTCAGGGGACATAAACCAAAATTATTCATGCTTTCAAAAATAGAAAATAAAAGCATTAGCTTGCAAATACATCGCACTTGTATGGTAAAAAATGCAAAATAGTAATGGTTGCAAATGACATCATTACATGCTGATTTCACTTTGCAACTCATTTGTTCTCATCTCAAAACCACTAAGTAAGGATAACTGATACCTATATCAAAACAGTTATTAATGTAGCTCATAGTCAAGAGGCTGGGATCAATTTTCAACATGTTTGTATGCATGCATGTATGAATGTCTATATATTATACACATATATATCCATACAAATGCACTCAAATATATATATATATATATATATATATATATATATATATATATATATATACACATAAATACATACACATATATATCCATACAAATGCACTCACAAATATATATATATATATATATATATATATATATATATATATATATATATATATATATATATATATACATAAATACATACATACATATGTACACACAAACATAAAAATAACCGAAGAAATCGATGGAATAGAATATTAGCCTAAAAGTAATGCTTGAGGATAATAATGAACTGCGGATTGGAAAATAACGATGATGTTAAGATCACCACCTAATCTATAATCTATTTATTTCAAGGATATGCAAATTGGACCCATCCAATGACGTCCCGGTGTACCGGTTTCAAATTACCCCCTCCAAATCTTACCCCCCGGTAGTTTGAAATCGGATTCAAGCTACCCCCGGGGGTAATTTGAAACCGGTTTTAAGCTACCCCCCTGGTTTCAAATTACCCCCCTCATTTTTGCGCAGGATCTCATCATTTATGAATATTAATAAATTGCTTTTGATCAGGGTCAACACAATCATTAGGTTATATGTATATACATGTATTGTTTCACCTATTGGTATCGTTTATTAATATCCAGCCTTTATCCGTTTTATGTTTATATCTTAGCTAATACATGTCGGAAATTCCATTATCAGTCATGGGCGCATATTTTTCCGAGATAGGGAGACAAGGTGGAATTTTATTTTGACGGTTATTTTTTCCATTATTTGAAATATTACATAATTATACTGCAAGCAAATATTATATGAGGTATAATCAACATATTGATCATAAGTATATATATGTATGTATATATATATATATATATATATATATATATATATATATATATTTACATATATATATATATACATATATATATATATATATATATATATATATGTGTGTGTGTATATATATACATATATATATATATATATATATATATATATATATATATATATATATATATATATATTATGTGTGCATGTATATAAATATAAATATATATATATATATATACATATATATATATATATATATATATATATATATATATTTGTTTATGTTGTAAATATTATATCATTCATGATATCTGTAAATAATTGACACTTTTAATAAAGCAAGATTGTAAGCAATTATAACAGTTTTAATAAAACGTGGTACAGTACATGCTGTTTGCTTCTACTGTACTTACATTGGTTGTTTGTATACGAAAACACCTGGACTACGGTAAAGTCGTTACACTTGATAGCCCTCTATGGATGACATTGAACACAACTTGTGTTAATCTCACAACTGTTGTTACTGATTTTAGCCTAAAGGCAGGCAGCTGTGTGTTATCATGGGCTAAATCAAATACTATTTAAACCATCTTCCAGAGTAGTAAGTGATGGATTCGTGTATGGATTTTTTTTTTTGCTCTGTTGTTGATCTCGAAATGGAAAATCATTGAAAAACTGAGTGATAAAATGTTCTAGAATTTTACCTGAAATGTATCATATAAAAAAAAACCTCGCAACATAGTCACCTGTACATTTCCATGCGGTTTATATAAGACTTCTGCCCTTTTGTCATAGCTCCATTCTTTCTTATTACTCATTTCATCAAATGACAAAACAGCAATACCTAGAAATCGAGACTTCATACCATCTCTAAAGTCCTCTGGTTTAAATTGAATCGAGCTAACAGTAGCTTACACAGCGTTGATTCTGTTTGCATGACATCATGCATGTTGATAATTTATATTTGAGCTTTTATTTTTCACGCGCATAGCATCCAAATACTACGAAGTTACTATGCATTATCACTGACAGAATATATGAATAAACAAAAAGATATAAGGACACAAGGAGTTCTATTGTTATATTGCATCTATGGGTATAGTCACCACCATTTTATGAGCAAATTTTCTTGGGTCATTTTGAAAGCACACCTGGCTTGACCGCTTTAATCTATGGGCGAGCCAAGGAAAGGAGAAAAGGGTCAGCTAATTAGTCATTCACCCGGATTTGAACGGTCTAAGAATATGACAAATTTCTTAGATAATTTGTATTTTTCCTACCATACAAACCTTTGCTATTTACATGGGGTATTTTGGCGGAGCTGAAATGACGAGCCATTAAATTTTAACGAGGGTTAACTACCCACTCGCTAGTTAGCGGGGGGGGTAGGGAAGGGGTAGCTAGCTACCCCTTCCCCCCTCACACACCGTGAATAGCTCAATTCACTTAAAGGTAGGAATTGACTTGGGGGTCAGGGCTGGCGGGTAACATTTGCGTAAATAGCAAAGGTTTGTATGGTAGGAAAAATACAAATTATCTAAGAAATTTGTCATTTGTTCCGTAACCCAATACAAACCATTGCTATTTACATGGGGTGACTTACCCTTAGGAAGGGCGGAAAGTCCCCAGCCTTCTGGCTTCGGCTTTACCCGGGGACTCCAATTCCGAGTTGTAGAACTCAAGGAACAGGAGTCCTTAACACTCGCACGCTGTCATGTTTGACCATCGTGCGGCCTACTAGGATGTGTGTGAAGGAGAATAACGTGACTCGTCCTAGGCAGTTGACCTGGAGTTCTTTATTGTGGAACTCTAGGCTAGGACGTTCCCAATACCACCTCGTCAGGGTATGGGGGACGCGACAGTATTAAGGCTAATACTAGGAGCACAAGGAAGCATGGTTTACCTGCAGAGGTTGAGGTCAGCTGCGCAAAGACCTGGATGCTGCTATCCCCAAGAGAGGGGAGAATGAAGAAAGAAGTATGGGCCAGACATACTCTTTCATTCACGCAGACTAAAACCGGGTAACAATGCCCTCAACCTTCTGCTACTTGTCCAATAAGGAGCCTGAGGTTAGACCAGCTGTTGTGCAGCCACCACAGGACCGATAGAAAACGTATCGAGGTTCCTGTGGGTCACGTCCTGCAGGTAGTGGGCTGTGAACGTCGTCTGACGTTTCCAGACCCCGGCTTGTAGAACCTGCGTCACAGAGAGGTTTCTCTTGAAGGCCAGGGAAGTAGCATCACCCCTGATGTCGTGAGCTCTGGGACGACATGACGAAGGAGAGTCGGGATTCAAGGTGCTGCTTATCACCTTGCGAATCCATGAAGAGATGGAGTTCTTGGTGACCCTCCTCTTTGTCCTCCCTATGCTCACAAACAAAGCTTGCACATGAGGACGAGCTGCAGCTGTCCTTTTGAGGTAGCGCCTCAGACTCCTGACTGGGCACAGTAACAGATGGTCTGGGTCACTTATTACAGAACGTAGACTCGTTACCTTGAAGGAGTGGAATCTTGGATCCGACACCCCAGGGTTTTGAGTCTTAGCAATGAACTCAGGGACGAACTTGAACGTTTCCTCCCACCATCCCCTTGAATGGGCAACGTCGTAGGAGAGACCATGAAGTTCACTTACTCGTTTGGCCGCGGCCAACGCGAGTAGGAACACCGTCTTCCACGTTAGGAGGCGATCAGACGCCTGGCGTAATGGTTCAAAGGGAGCTCTTTTCAGAGCCCTGAGCACTTGAACCACGTTCCAAGGAGGGGGTCTGACTTCCGACTGGGGCAAGTAAGCTCGTAGTTGCGTATGAGTAGAGAAAGTTCCAACGAAGAGGAAATATCCACTCCTTTCAGCCTGAAGGCTAAGCTTAAGGCTGAGCGATAGCCTTTCACCGCCGAGACCGAAAGGCGCATTTCCTCCCGAAGATATACAAGGAACTCCGCTATTGTTGGAATAGTGGCATCGAGCGGAGAGATACCCCTTCCACGACACCAACCACAAAAGACTTTCCACTTCGCCTGGTAGACGCTAACAGAGGATTCTCGCAGGTGTCGAGACATCCTGTCTGCAACCTGTTGAGAAAATCCTCTCTCCGTGAGGAGTCGCTGGATAGTCTCCAGGCGTGAAGCCGAAGCGAAGCTACGGCCTTGTGGAAGATGTTGCAATGTGATTGTCTGAGTAGCTCGTGACGTGGAGCGAGTTCTCTTGGGGGTTCCGTTAGGAGTTGCAGAAGGTCCGGAAACCATTCCGCTTGATGCCATAGCGGAGCTATGAGAGTCATGGAGAGGTTGACCGATAGGTTGGCCTTGTTGAGCAACCTTCTCATCAGACAAAAAGGTGGGAAGGCATAGACGTCCATATTGTCCCACCTGTGTTGAAATGCATCCTGCCAGAGAGCCTTGGGGTCCGGGACTGGAGAGCAGTAAAGGGGCAGCCTGAAAATCAAGGCTGTCGCAAACAGGTCTACAGTCGGGGAACCCCACAAAGTCAGGACTTTGTTGGCTATCTGAGGATCCAAAGACCACTCGGTACTCACTATCTGCGTCGCCCTGCTGAGGCTGTCGGCAAGGACATTCCTCTTGCCAGGAATGAAGCGAGTTGACAGTGAGATCGAGCAGGTTTCAGACCATCTCAGAATCTCTACTGCAAGATGGGATAGCTGCTGCGAGAAGGTACCTCCCTGCTTGTTGATATAAGCCACTACTGTGGTGTTGTCGCTCATCACCACCACGGAGTGGCCCGCCAGGATTTGTTGGAACTGTTGAAGAGCCAGAAAAACGGCCTTCAATTCTAGTAGGTTGATGTGGAGGCACCTTTCCGATTCTGACCAAAGGACTGAGGCTCTTTGGTTCAGAATGAGGGGCCCCCACCCTTGATTTGACGCGTCCGTAAACAGAGTCAAATCTGGGGGGAGGACGAGAAGATCTGCTCCCTTCCGTAGGTTCTCATCGTCCAGCCACCATCGAGTCCCATGGGAACTAGGAAGTCCAAGGAATCGTTTCCCTGATTCCATCGTGACTTCAGCCGCCACTGGATGGATCTCATCCTGAGGAGGCCGTTTGGAACAAGACGAACCAAAGACGATAGATGGCCTAAGAGACGTAACCACAGTTGGGCTGGAAGCTCTTCTCGTCTGAGGAAAGGTTCTGCTACCTTCCTCAGCCTTGCTATCCTTCCGTCTGATGGAAAGGCTTTGTGGAGAATCGTGTCTAGTTTCATGCCTAGGTATACCAGTTTCTTCGTAGGGCACAGAGAGGACTTCTCGAGATTTACCAAGATCCCTAGATCTTGGCAAACTTCCAGAAGCCTGTCTCGGTGTCGCAGAAGGGTCGACTCCGAGTCTGCCAGGATTAGCCAGTCGTCCAGATAATGAGGGAGACGGATGCCGTTCCTGTGAGCCCACAACGAGATCAGAGTGAACACCTTGGTGAACACCTGGGGTGCCGTGGAGAGACCGAAACACAGCACTTTGAACTGGTAGGCCTTACCGTCTAGGCTGAATCTTAAGTACTTCCTGGAAGACGGATGGATGGGGATCTGGAAGTACGCATCCTTCAGATCCAGAGTGCACATAAAGTCTTGTGGTCTCACTGCAAGTCTGACCGTGTCCGCTGTCTCCATACTGAAACGAGTTTGTATGACAAACTTGTTTAGTGCTGAGAGGTCGATGACCGGTCTCCAGCCTCCAGACACCTTCTTTACAAGAAAGAGTCGACTGAGGAAGCCTGGGGAGCCGTCGTCGACCTCCTGGAGAGCATCCTTCTTGAGCATGGTCTCGACTTCTGCCGGGAGGGCCAACCCCTTTGGTGGTCCCAAGGCATAGGAGTTCAACGACACTGGATTCGCTGTCAGGGGAGGTAGAGATGTTGTGAACGGGACGCGATACCCTTGACCGATCACAGAGACCGTCCAAGGGTCGGCCCCGAGTTGCTGCCACCTCTGCATGCAACTTTTTAGGCATCCCCCCACAGGTGGACACGCGGGGGGACTGCCACTCCCAGTGTTTGCGACCTTTGCCGCTTCCTCTAGGAGTTCTACCCTTAGAGGACTTGCCACGTCTTGTCTCTCGGCTGAAAGGACTGCGGCTTAGACACGCTTGTCTTAGCTGCCGGAACCTGCTTAGGTGTCTTGCGAGCCTGCTGTTGACGTTGTTGTTGAGGGGCTGGAGGTTATAGGGCCGAGATGTCAGGGCCCTTTGGAGGAGAGAGTCCTGGTTCGATCTCCTCCACCTCTCAGCCGTCTGCTCAATGTCACGAGGCTCCAGTAACTCCCCTTCAAAATTAGAGGAGTGTCTGAGCCTGCTGACGTCTGCAGTGGGGATCTTCGGATGGCACCTCTCGGACACTGAATCACGTTTTTTGAGGATCATGTTGGCCCACAGGTTAGTGACCTAGTGGGCTAGAAACTCAATAGAGCGAGAGCCCGAGAGGAGGAAGGTCTCCAAAGCTTTCCTATTGCTCTCCTTGGACAGATCCTCGGATCGCAATAGGATGCCCAGAGACCCAAGCCAGAGATCAAGCCACGAAGTTGCCTGCATGGCACTCTTCGCGACTTTTCCCAGGTTTTGGGTCTCTGACGCTGCAAACGTCACCTGCCGGGTAGAGAGCTTCTCGAAAGAAGTTCCCTTTGCTAGTTCTTCCATGGAATGATGGAGTGGGAGAGACATGCAAGACTCCCCGTCGATCTCGAAATACCTCCTCTGTTGGACTAGAGGAGGTGGGAGAAGTTTGAACCCGGCAGAAGAACGTCCTGAGGAGGCCAGACCGGAGAGTTGAGCTTTGACCTTGTCTCTGGCGCCTTTCACCCCTTTAGACCAGGGCAAAGCCGCACTAGTCTTGGGGGGCTTCTGGACACCAAAGACCTCGTCAAGCACAGTGTCTTTCCCCTCGCGAGGGGCTGTCTCCGGGTCCTTGATTTTGTTGAGCTCCCTCATCAATCCAAGGACCTGCCAGAACGCATGTTCTGACTCGCTGTGCTCTCTCCTCTTGGTGGACTGGCAGCTAAGTTTCCCATCCCCAGGAGGTCTTCTTGGGGACATCTGGCGCGCAGGCGTGCGGGCGTTGGCTGGACAGGAACAGGAGATTTCTTGGGGAGCGTGGGCGCGTAGGAGCACGGACTCAAGAAAGAACGTGTGCGCGCATGTGTGAATGCGCGTAGGCATGCAGGAACGCTGGTGCGAGGGCGCTCAGACTCTTGACTAAGTCCAGAAGCGCAGGAGAACGTCGGCCAGAAGAGCGCGTTTAGCGAGCGCCCCTTCTTAGGGTCTGCAGGAACCAAGGCATGCGGACGTGAAGGGCGAGCTGCAGAAGATCGTGGGCGCGGTTGCGCCAAAATAAGAAGGCGCTCAGCAATAGAAGGGCGCGCAGGCATCAATGGGCGATCAGGAGAGCGCAAGCAAGGCAAAGGAGAACCCTTGCGTTCATCAGGACCAGGCGAGCGTGGGCGCACAGGGCGCGCATCAGGCACAAGCACAAATGAGTGCTTGCGCGCGGGCGAGTGCTTGAGCGCAGGAGAATGATGGTGCGCAGTGCGCGCATCAGGAAGGCGCTGCAACTTCTCTGGAGGATGAGAGCGCCCAGGAGAGAGCTGGCGAGCAGGAGATTACTGGGGCGTTGGAGAGCGCTGCAACTTCTCAAGAAGATGAGAGCGCTGGCAAGCAGGAGATCGCTGGCGCGTTGGAGAGCGCTGGCGAGCAGGAGATCGCTGGCGCGTTGGAGAGCGCTGGCGAGCAGGAGATCGCTGGCGCGTTGGAGTGCGCTGCAACTTCTCTGGAAGGTGAGAGTGCCCAGGTGAGCGCTGGCGAGCAGGAGAGCGCCCAGGTGAGCGCTGGCGAGCAGGATGGCGCCCAGGTGAGCGCTGGCGAGCAGGAGAGTGCTCAGGTGAGCGCTGGCGAGCAGGAGAGCGCCCAGGTGGGCGCTGGCGAGCAGGAGAGGGCCCAGGTGAGCGCTGGCGAGCAGGAGAGCGCCCAGGTGAGCGCTGGCGAGCAGGAGAGCGCCCAGGTGAGCGCTGGCGAGCAGGAGGGCGCCCAGGTGAGCACTGGCGAGCAGGAGAGCGCCCAGGTGAGCACTGGCGAGCAGGAGAGCGCCCAGGTGAACGCTGGAGAGCAGGAGAGCGCCCAGGTGAGCGCTGGCGAGCAGGAGATCGCTGGAGCGTTGGAGAGCGCTGTAACTTCTCTGGAAGATAAGAGCGCCCAGGTGAGCGCTGGCGAGCATTGGCAAGCAGGAGAGCTAGAGCTCCATTGCACGCAAGCAAGCAGGTGGCGCGCAGGGGAACCCTGCGTAGGCGCCCAAAGCACGTCAGCAGCCAGGAACGGCGAAGGGAGGTCTGGTAGGTGTAGGGGATCGCGAACGATCCGCAGGAAGTTGCAGTGACGATCCTCTCCAGACGAGACGGATCCTCCACAGGGGAGGAGACGAAGATCCAAAGAGGCGCCTCCTAACTCCCTTGTAGGGAGAAGGAAGACCTCTCTCGCGCAGAGGGCGAAGCGAAGGTGCCCTCTGGGTAGGAAGACGGGTCATCCGTCCTCTGAAGAGGAGTCTCTGTGGTGAACTTCCCTCACGGGGAAGAAACACTTGCAGGAGAGACCGTAGGACTCCACTGCCCCCCCCGAAGGAGACTGAGCCTTCCGCAACAACAGCAGCAGTAGGCCTCCGAAGAGGAGTCTCTGTGGTGAACTTTCCTCACGGGGAAGAAACACTCGCAGGAGAGACCGGAGGACTCAACTGCCCCCCGAAGGAGACTGAGCCTTCAGCAACAACAGCAACAAGAGGCCTCCGAAGAGGGATCTCTGTGGAGAGCTTCCCCCACGGGGAAGAAACAGTTACGCTATGCAATTAAAAGAAAGTTCACTAAAAGTAAGAACGAACAACCCCGAAGGGAAACGTTCTACAAACTGAAGTTAACAAAAAACAATTAGATTTATAACAAGTAATAAAAAAAAAATAATTGTAAAGCACAGCGTTGCAACTCCACCCGCATAGAGGAGTTATGTAATAATTATAGTAAATGTAGTAAAGGTGAACGAGCTCCAGGAGATCGTGAACCATGAACTACTACTTAGAGGCCTGACTGCCGGCGGCCACACGGAGATATCGTACATACACAGACAAGCGTGAACACTGAAAAGGAAACTTACTGATTTCCATACTAAGATATATACGTAAACATAAAATATGTTACATATATATATGAGTACAAGAAATGTAAGTAGTTAAGTAAAGACAAAACAACAATAATGGCTGGCCAAGCGAGGACAGGAACGGAGACATCCGATCACTGTCCGAGCCAAAAGTGAAATGAGCTATTCACGGTGTGTGAGGGGGGAAGGGGTAGCTAGCTACCCCTTCCCTACCCCCCGCTAACTAGCGAGGGGGTAGTTAACCCTCGTTAAAATTTAATGGCTCGTCATTTCAGCTCCGCCAAAATACCCCATGTAAATAGCAATGGTTTGTATTGGATTACGGAACAAATAATCTTTTAATTTGATACTTTCTCCAAATTGTTTCCTTCGCTCTTTTTGTTTGCAACCACGTGGTGACAAATCGAAACTCTTAAATATAACAAAGAGCAAAATTGTTATAAAACGATTATCATACTAACAGAAATAATCTTAATTTTGATATCAAATTAATTCAGTTCTCAATTCTGATTGATTATTAAAAGACAGGATTCTTTACAAAGGATTTAATAAACTATGTTTAATATGGTATATTTACATAGGTGATTTTATTGTTTTAGAATTTATTTAATTAATCGAAAAAAAATTTCTACAACAAAGGTTGTGTTAGCAAACATGGTTATGATGACTTCGTCAGATGAAGTTAGTACTACCACAAAAGATTCAACGAATTAGTTAATTCAGACCATTTTCATGTTTTCCTTTATAATGTTATCAGTATGCTAAATACCTTTGACCCAATTTTCCTTGCAAATCTGAAACAAAGTCGTTTTTTATATGTTGGTTGCATCTCTGACACGTTTGATTGTTTGGTCAATTCCATATTTAACAATCTCATTATCATTTTCCCATTTGAAAAAACTGATAGAAATTGTATACCATTTTTCTTTCTTCTGGGCGAAAAACACGACGCTGAGAACTTACCATGGTTTTTACGGAAGCCTATTCTGCAAGACAGTGAATGAAGAAGCTAATCTTCATGCATTTAATAGGATTTGACCAAAGGTCTCAGCAAACTGACCCAGAGGCAACGTGTATGTCATATCTCCTAATTTGTCATTTTCCTTCCCTTGTCTTAGTGAAGCGAAAGCATTGGGATTAAGGAGAATCGGCACCGCCACAAATGAGTTTTGGTGATTGCAAGGCCAATATATAGAGGTCGGTCGGACAGAACTGTCATCTTCCCGCCACTGGCTGACTGTGACGTCACTCCGGCTCCAACTGGTGATTCTCTGTTAGGCCTTGGCTTTGTATATTAAAGCATTATTGTTATTTCCTTTGAATTATTCTTCCTCTTGACTACTTAATTTGATACTTCCGTTATCAGAAAATTCTGAGAATGCCTAAACAATTTTATTGATAAAATAATATTACTGTAGACAGTACAGCAGTGTGAATTCATCAGTGAGAATTGAAGGAAACTCGGTTGTAGTTGTAACTTTTATTAATGAAAATAATATGTACACACTTAAATATAATCATAATTAAAAACTATTTACACATATCTAAATATTTAACTTTAAATATAAAAATTCATTGCTTCAACATCCTGAAATGTAAAAACTATTTAAACATATCTAAATATTAAACTTTAATTTTTTTCTGTCATCCCCCCGATCATTTTCAATTTTTATCTTTCTTTTCTTAATTTTGATAGCCTTATTTAAGTACCTTAGTCTGAAATATATAGATATCTTTGCAAAAAAATCAATAATGTCGTCTGGGACCTTTACTCCTGATCGTTGCAATTCAGCAACAAGAGATTTTTTGCACGATTTCCCTTCTAAAAGTGATGAACCGTGGATTGTGTTGAAAACTTCTCGTAGCACAATTAATTGAGAATAAAATTCATCTGATGGCATGTACAATTCACCTCTGTTTACTATCCCAATCCACGATTCATTTGAATTTTTACACTCTTTCATCTGTCTTCCTAATTGTGGATATTTTGTAGAAAACTTTTTTACAATATAACCACCTATATATTTAAGAGCTTCATCTTCAATTACAGTGGCAGCCGTTTTTTCGTTTTCTTTATCTAGAATTTGATTGTTTATATCTTCTGAGGGGCATTCAAAATCTAAATCTTTAAACAATGAGCTGGTCAAGTACAGTTCTAATGCTAATTCTCTATCATCACTGTATTTGGAATTGCATGCAGATTTATTTATCAACATATCACAATTGTTGCCCTTTGCAATGATGTTCGTTTTTTCACTAATTATTTTTACATCTTTCCCCAGAATCAATGACCTCAGTCTAAACTTAAATTCAACAGCATTGGGGTAATCGTATGTGCCCTTCATTTGCCTTATGCAACCAAACAGATGTTCTACACAGTCTTGATTCAGCTTTTGATTCATGATATAATCTACATTAAAAACATCTTTAACCATATTAGAAAGACCGATAACAGATTTACTTGAAAGAATTATGCCCTTCTGAAATTTGTATAGACACCTTATTTTTTGAGATTTTACTTTTAAAGAAGTCATTACCATTAAAACCTTTTCCAAAGTATTTATTTGAAAATCTTTATTGATCCCAAAGCCATTTCTCGCTGGTATATCGCCATACATGTTGCTTGAATTCATTATATCAAACCAGTCGTTGATCAGTGAGAGAAAATCAGAGGTAGCTTGCCGGTTATTGGAGTTCAACAGACCTCTACTTCCTAAATACCTTAAAGCACTAGCACAAGATGAGGATAATAACTGCACAGCATACTTGACACGCTGCCTGTGCTGTCCATTAATAGATAAATGAAGTTCATTAATTTTATAAGCCAGTCCATATTCTGTATTCGATTTTGATAACATTTCACGGATACTTGTGTCATTAATTAAATCACTGCCTACATAAAAGCCTGAATCAATGAAGTTATTTCTGACTAATTTGATCAAGTGGGGAACGTCGGCAAAAACATATATCTCCCTGTCAGCACATGGGTTCTTGAATGAAATCCTATTGACAAGAGGATCAATGCCAAATTCTTTCCACATGCGAAGATTGGCTGATCCCATGTCAGAAACAATGGCAACAATGGGATAACCAACAGCCTCGACATACATTATGATTTTTAATAGTAACGGCTTGAGATTTGTCTCATCAAAGTTAAAATAAATTGGTTGTTTCCACTTCCCTACAAGACCTTGTAGCATAAAAACCAAGACACTGTTGTGCGGCTTATACAATACATCCATACCCTTATCATAGCACCATTCATTACTAATACACATTTCATCCAAACTTAATACCGCTATTTTTTCATTTACTGTAAAAGTTTCAGCTTTAGCACGTAATAATGTCAAAACACTTGTCAAAATCCCAGGCTCGCACAAGAATCTACTCGCTCTTTCTTTTAATGTAGTTTCACAAGGCAATGGAAACCCCTTCTTAAGTCTCAGATACTTGTAACATTTGGAACTTATGCTTCTTAGAATTAAAGCAGATTGATTTCATCAGACCGGCAACACACGTGTATCCACGTATCACAGAAATTTTTGTCTCTAGGAAACGTAAAATACTTAATACCATTGCCTTTTGTTTTTCTCTTGGTATTCAGACATCCATAAACAGAACAGTTATTTGGCATTGTCGGTTAAGTGACTGCTTCCGTTGTAAATAGAGACAATATAGCTTTGGTTGTAACAAGGTAACTGACCGCTACGAAAGGTTTTGTATGACTGGGCAGGGTCAATTGTGGCGAGCTTGACGAGTCCTGAAGGGTGAGTCATGGATAATCCCCTGTCCGACCGACCTCTATATATTGGCCTTGGGTGATTGACACCTTAAGCTGCGCGTTGGCTGCCCTTGTTCAAAAGATGTGTGAGTATATATTTATATATATATATATATATATATATATATATATATATATATATATATATATATATATATGCATTTGTATAAATAATAAAATAATCAACACCATTTATTCTGAATGTTTTTTGTGTCAATTTCTCCAGGCATATTGCCGCCCGAAGCTCATGCACCTAAAGCACATGAATGGAATCTACTGGAGATAACAAAAAAAAAAAAAAAAAAAAAAAAAAAAAGAGAAAAAAAAATCTCGACAATCACGCGCACACTGATATAAAATGAAGTTTTACCTCACCGTTATCACTAAACCTTAAATGACAGTCTGTAACTTCAAATATCGTGTATTATTTAATTATATGACACGTTAGGTCTTAAATACGAAAATATCGACAATCACACGAACACTGAAACAAAATAAAATTTTACCTCGCCTTTATCACAAAACCTTAAATTACAGTCTGTGACTTTCAACGTGTCATATAATTCACTAATACAATATTTTTAGTCTTAAATACAAAATTAAACTACTTTTCCTACTGCTGCGAAGCCAACAATAAATGTATGATACATATTTGCGATGTCACACAATTATTTATCATTCTGATGAGGGGGGTAACTTGAAAACAGAGGCGGTAACTTGAAACCAGTTTCAAACTCCCCCCCCCCCCCGGTAATCTGAAACCGGTTTCAAGTTACCGGGGGGTAATTTGAAACTGGGGGTAACTTGAAACCTTTACACCGGTACACCATCCAATTAACCCCTTACTGTTCTGTTAACCTCAAAACTAAACGCAGCGAAATTAAATTTGTATATCAGGAATTGGAGCCATCGATTTGCGACACGACGTCAAAAGCAGATATATCATTTGGAATTATTATATGTAAATATATGCCTACCCTATAATTTATGTTCTGCCTGATTGTTTTATTCACTATATGTTCTACCTGCTTGTTTTATCCATTATAAGTTCTATCTGCTTGTTCTATCCACTATATTTTCTACCTGCTTAATGCTTGTTTTATCCATTATATGTTCTACCTGCTTGTTGCTTGTTTTATCCACTATATGTTCTACCTGCTAGTTGCTTGTTCTATCCCCTATCTGTGTTACCTACTTGTTTTATTCACTATATGTTCTACTTGCTTGTTTTATCCACTATATGTTCTACCAGCTTAATGCTTGTTTTATCCATTATATGTTCTACATGCTGGTTTTATTCATTATATGTTCTACCTGATAGTTTTGAACAAGAATTTGCTTTTTGACCTAAGTGGGATATACACTCAAAAGTGAGTTCTGTAGTTTAAGTTATCACTACTCTAATGACGGGTTTTTTTTACTGCACCGGGAGAAATTAATAGTGTTTGCATAAACAAAACCACAATGATCAATAAACAGATTGCGTAAGATTTATGGAGACAGAAATGCCTTCCATAACAAGGACATCTAAATACATTACAATCACTATGTAACATTTTCACTGTGTTTGTAAGAAGCTGTTTACATTCTGATGCAATAGATTTAATAACAACATGAGAGAGAGAGAGAGAGAGAGAGAGAGAGAGAGAGAGAGAGAGAGAGAGAGAGAGAGAGAGAGTCTATACGTGTGTCCAAGAGACGTTTTGCATGTAATTGATTACGATTCAATTACAAAACTTAAAAATTCATTCAAAGTAATACAAAGTTTCAATTTACTACGATCACAATACTAATACAAAAACTTTTGCATAATAATTTAAACAAAGCAAAACTTTGCTAAAATCACGCATAAAATATATCATTCAAACTTAACTTCTTTTTTTTATAAAATATGTTTACCATTTTGCATACTGCATACGTAAAATATCTATGCAAGCACCACTACAAGCAACGTGTCATGCATGGCCACGCAATGGCAAAGAAAACAAGATTGAAAATTACACTCCACCAAGTTCATGCACGGAGATGTATGAAAAGAAGCATTACTGGGAGTTTGTGTCCTCCTCGGACTACTTACGCTAATAGCCTTGAGAAAAACTAGGCACTGTATAATGCCTTCCAAATCCAGGGGTAACGGAGCGAACCCCTCTGCAATAGCCGACCCTATCTAACGTCTGGGCAGCATTTTGTAACCTGATGTTGTTGTACTTGGACATGCTGATTCCATTTTCGGCAGCGTCATTCAAGGCGGCTATTTTACCGTTCTGTGTCTTGTGACGCCTGAGGTTCTCCTCCACAGCTCGGTAACTCTGCTGTGGGTTGGGGGGATAAGGGGAGTTGTTGGGGTCTGGGTGAAGGCCATTCATCGTTCCCACAACAACGGTGGAAGGTGAAATAGTGGTACAGGTGGTGTTGGTGGTGCTGGGGTGATCCATGCTTCTTTCCAGGCGGGCGCCAGAGGATCCAGTCTTCCGGTCATCGCTGACATCTGGGGCCGCGCCCTGCTCCCTCAGGGCATTCACAAGGCTATTCATGCTAAAGGCGATTTTCCCATTTTCCTTTGTTCTTCCAAATTCACTATTCACTTCGCCAATGAGGTGAGGCGCAGACTCCAAGTAGGAGTCAAGAGCTGTCCTCAATTCCGCATTTTCAGAGTAAAGTCTTTCTTTACCTTCGAACTCAGCACTGCAACGAACTCAGGGGTCACAAGTATTCACCGAAGGACATGTAATACCCCCAGTATAGTAAAGTCTGGGCTGAGTTCCTTGAGACTCCTCTACGGGATTCAAGCCTCCTCCTCCCCCTCCTCCTTCCCCACCTGATAACATCCCTGCCCGTCTCCCCAGCATTGACCCCCTGCGGATGTCTTGCCCCAAAAACTGGTCCACGTGGCGATGGGGAAGAAGAGGAAGATGAGGATGATGGGGAAGGAGAGGAAGAGAAGGCCAATGCAATGGAGGGGGGTTGGGGTAGGGGCCGGGTTACCCCTGGCAGCGAATTGTCATGCCACACTTCCATCACCAAAACAAATCAAAATCTCTGATCATCATCATTGTGACGATAAGAAACAGAAATGAATTCTGAAGAGTAACACTTACTATAATCTTTTTGTACATATTTACGCTAGGTTACATTTCACACTATATCAAAAGATTTTCCAACTTTTTTTTTTAATTCAATTTTCAAAATGAGTCACAACACAAAGCCAACTAACATATTTTCACTCGTCAGTTGAAAGAATAATACACAATCTTTCACCCTGTGAAAATAATCATAAATCTAAGTTCGAGAACTTCCTCACTATGAAAATAATCATAAATTCAATCTAAGCTCGAGAACTATCACCCTACGAAAATAATCATAAATTTAATTTAAGTTCGAGAATTTCCACCCTATGAAAATAATCACAAATTCGATCTAAGTTCGAGATCTACCACCCTATGAAAATAATCATAAATTCAATTTAAGTTCGAGAATTTACACCCTATGAAAATAATCATAAATTCAATCTAAGTTCGAGAATTTACACCCTATGAAAATAATCATAAATTCAATCTAAGTTCGAGAACTTCAACCCTATGAAAATAATCATAAATATAATTTACGTTCGCGAACTTCCATCCTGTGAAAATAATCAATAATAAGTTTTACGTTTAAGAACTAAATTTAACTGGAATTAACTCGAATACAGCCAGTGGAAGGGGAACAAAAGAATGAAAAATGACTAAACCCATCTCCATTAATACAAGTAAAAAGCAATATCTGCACACGACAGCCGCAATAGATTTTCTTTAAGCATTTCTGATGGATGTGTAATCGCAAGCAGACAACAGTTGTTTTAGAAGAAGAATCATATTGATATCATTATTGTAATGACAATTCAGAAGAAAAAAAATTATTTGCAACGATCTATATATATATTTTTATTTCTAATTTTTAAGAATCCATATATTTTTACTTTTGGAATTCCATTTTACTTTCACTAGTAGCTAACATCTAATACTGACTCTCTCTCTCTCTCTCTCTCTCTCTCTCTCTCTCTCTCTCTCTCTCTCTCTCTCTCTCTCTCGGACGGATGACGTCTTTCATTGGCATATTAAATATTGACAAAAAAAAATTTCATTATTTTGTCAGTAGCTAATATCTAATACCGACACTTTCTCTCTCTCTCTCTCTCTCTCTCTCTCTTCTCTCTCTCTCTCTCTCTCTCTCTCTCTCTCTCTCTCTGACGGGTGAGGTCTTTCATTGGCATATTAAATATTAACAAACAAAACTTTCACTATTTTGTCGTTTATACGACACAGGCCACAGAACAGCCAAGACGAAAATAAGGAAAATGAAAAAATACTAGTTTTTTGTTTCATAAAGACTGCGTTACTACGCTTAATACATTGATATTAATAATCAGTAAGTACACATGTGAAACCAAGCCTTTAAACCTTAATTGAATTACTATGAAATTACAAGACTATGTAAAAGTCTAACATACACTAAGAAACAAAATAAATTAACGAATACAAAGAACAACGTCAGGCAATACTTAATTTAAGATACATATTCCCACACATACGCTTATATGTAAACAACTCGATCACTGAATAATAAACGACACAATAAAGAGGCAGAAGATTCACGATATCTATAATATTATTATTATTATTATTATTATTATTATTACTATTGATAATCATGATAATAATAATATTAATAATGGTTCCATTTTTTCGAACCTTACTCGCGCAACATCTTTCTTGTTATTGTTCTTCCACAAAAAAAAAAAAAAAAAAAAAAAAAAAAAAAAAAAAAAAAAAACACCCAGCTACTGAAATCCTTGTTTTCGTGGTGAACAAGTATACCAAGCCTA
>NC_090727.1:31124463-31126963 GCF_036898095.1 Palaemon carinicauda
ATTGTATAACATTCTTCTTAATATTTGCTTGAAATTTTTATTCTTATAACTTCTAGAAAGTCTTCTCATTCTTCAGGGATATGAGAGAATGATTGAATAATTTTTTCGGTCTCTGTCTGTACATCGTTTTCTTGCTGCTCCATCATCATCAACATCATCAACTTTTACTTTACAAAAGGTTAAGGTTATTTCTTTACGTTTTGTTCTATTTTCTTTTATTAGAAATATACTAAGATATTTAAGCTGTGTATAAATGTGTATATATATATATATATATATATATATATATATATATATATATATGTATATATAAATATATATATATATATATATATATATATATATATATATATGCGTGTGTGTGTCTATGAACGTCGAAGCTATACTAGTCAAAGTCACTATTTCTAGTTTGAATTGATATGAGGAATCAGACTAAAATCTCACAAGATTGCCAATCTGAAGTGACCAGCGTGGTGGTGAAAAATGGCCAACCTCTAGACAAGAATAATGACATGTCTGATGCCTTTGTCCAGCAGTAGACTAGAAAAGGTTATATTTCATGTTTATAAATAATAACAATTATATCATAAATAGATATTTTACCATTTACAATAATTTAATGGCAAATAAACATCAAAAGTTATTTTATACATTTATAAACACACACACATATGTATATATATATATATATATATATATATATATATATATATATATATATATATATATATATATATATATATATATATGATCAATCCCCAAGCCCCTCTCCTCCCAAGCTAAGACTAGGGAGGGCCAGGCAATGGCTGCTGACGTTTCAGCAGGTAGACCTATAGGCTACCCCTCACTTCCCTCCTAAGATCAAAAGGATGGTAAGGTTGCAGACACTATAAGAACCTATCAAGCTTGAGCGTGTGTAGAACCCGAGTCCGGCAGAACGCCAGGCAGGGACGATTCAACGCTTTTCCAATCCTTCTCATCCCGGATAATTAAGAGGAGTTGACTCAGCAAACTGCCAACTACTCTGTGACTCATCTCTTCTTCCATGGTGCTATAATCCCTTATCCTTAGACAATAACCTCTATGTGAATTAATCTCTTCCATTATTCCCCTCCAAAAATATTCAACTCTACTTCTGGTCACATTAACAAGAATACTCTGCCAATGTAATGAGATTTTTCATATTTAGTTCAATGGAATACTGTATATACATACGTCTTATCCGAAATGAAATACGATCCATACACAAAAGGCTGTTTAAACAGTTCCTACTTTTATAAAACAGGTGGATATCCAGTGGAATCCTTCAAGCTAAAATGACTGAAAAGTCCATACTCTAAACAAGTAGCTTAGAAAGTTCACAAAGTCCAGGATCCTGACCATGTCGGCAGCCTTTTTCAATAATCGCAGTTTACGCCGTGACTGTGAATATACGTCGTTGTGTGTGTGTGTTATTCTTTAATCGCACGATTTATAGCTTAGTCATATTTTTCAAAACATTGGCGACATTCCCTACACCTACTCCTTCAATACGCAATGACTTTGTATTAACCAATATTTAAAGACAAAACCCCAACATACTCCATATTTAGATGCTTTGCGTTATATTCTTATAAACTTAAATAAGCTAATATACCGAATAAATCAAATTCCTGCTAGTAATAATTATAAAACCTCATCAAACCCTAACAACGTCTTTTCATTCATACTATAACAGACCAAAGCGACGAAAAAGTCAACAAAATCAACAACTGGTGATACAAAGAAAATATTCCAAACACCCTTAATGGTCTAAAGGGGCTATCGACCATAAACCAATATAATAGGAAGGCCCACCATAGCTATCGAAAGAGTCCCTTTACTGCACATTAACGAGAGAGAGAGAGAGAGAGAGAGAGAGAGAGAGAGAGAGAGAGAGAGAGAGAGAGTCCTAAGCAGTCAAGCGTTAGCGTTATATGGCATGAATGGGCCCCTCCATAAAAAAGACCCTGAGCCTTATTGCGAACCTTACAACAACCCTACAAAGATCTAGAAGAAAAGCATTGCCTTGAACGACGTTCCAGTGGGTTTGTCTCCTCGTGAATGCAACCGTTACACAGATATTGACAATCGAAAGTGTGATAGTTAGGAAAGGGTGCGGGCATAGGAAAGGTAGAATCTGTGAGTGCACGACATATGTCTATTTAAATTTGTAGCCGTCAGTTTTGACGGGTCGCGTATACTAGTATATATACAATACGGTATATATACTACGATTGCATAAGGTTGCAACAAAGTTTACCAAAGATTTAGTGACACGTTCTCAGTTCCCTTATTGTTTAGGGGTGTGTCAATAGTTCTCTTCCCTCTTTCCATCTGATTATTCTGTACTTATGATAACTTGACTTATGTATAAGCACTCGTACCGGCATGGATTAAACTTTCCAGGGATCCCATTACATTTAATCACCATTTTTTGTTTTCCATCTACTAAATGATTAATCCATCTCCAGAATATTAA
>NC_090727.1:31131963-31136963 GCF_036898095.1 Palaemon carinicauda
TGCACACTCTTTGGTAGAATATGCAGCCCCTGTTCTCACTACCCTCAGCTCTACACAGGAAAAGTCCATTGAAGTAATTCAAAATAATGCCATGAGGACCATCCTCGGTGGCCCGATTTGGACCAGGCTCTCACTGCTTCGAGCCGAAACCCATCTCCTGCCACTCACAGATAGGATAAACTCACGCAACAGCTCTATAATCTTCAAAACTTTCAAGACCAACCGGAACTGCCCACTCCATAACAAACTTCAAGGCCTAATCTCTCTTTCGGAAGATTTGGCCCCTCCTCACACCTATGCTGGCCATCTTATCACAGCCCTAAGATCCAACGGCTCTCAGATAATGCTATCTACACTCAAAAAAGACACCTTCCACCCGGACTTTTTGGAAAAACCCCCCTGGATTCCCAGCCCAATCAAGTACCACTACACCACCCTCCCGTTCTCCAAGGCGCTATGCCCACCAGCACAGGCTTTTAGAGCAGCCTTTGATTCGATCACCCTCACGCTCGCTGACAATGTGTATTATACTGACGGCTCTGTAGACAGGGAGGTTCCTGCGGCAGCTGCAGCAGTCTACTCCCCACATTTCTCGGACTGCTGGAGGATCTCCAACAATGCCTCCACACTCCAAACTGAATTAGTTGCCATACTCAAAGCCCTCACACATTCACTCACCAGTCAAGGTAACACCACGATACATACTGACTCCAGAGGAGCTATGGCAGCAATCAGGAGCCAAGATATCCGAGAAAACACACGCATCATCTCCTCTATCAGACAGATAGCCCACACACATACTCTCCAGAACCGACAGATCACAATAAATTGGATCCCCAGTCATATAGGCATACTCGGTAATGAAGAAGCCGATCGAATAGCAAAGCAGGCCCTCCAAGTCACCACTATCAGCATAACCCTTAACCCATCGCATGAACAGTTCAAATCAGCAATGAATGCTTACTGTCAAACACAACTACATAGCTCCATCAGACAAGCCCTATTTGCCTTGTCAAAATCAGCAAAATGGTATATCAACACTACCAGCCTGGCACCACATGATCTACCAAAGAACACGCCCCGCAAACTAGCAGTAATCTACCACAGACTAAGGTTAGGGTACCCCTGCTCATGGGAAATCATCAACCCTGAGGGTAGGCAATGCAAGTACTGTGAAGCTGTTCCGGCACTCCCACTAGATCATTACCTCTGCCACTGCCCAGAAACTACAAATCTGAGACAAAACCTCGGCCAAGGAGTGCCGCATACTGCAGAACATGTGACTGCCCACATTCTCAAGAACATAGAGACGCTTGCAGGTTTTCTGCGATCTTACCCCCCACCTAGGTAAGAAGACAGTCTCTCCCAGCCTATGCAGATATCAACTCTCAACCACCCTTAGCCTTCTCTCCTTGGTTAAGGCTTTCCTCCGCCCTTTTTTGCTCTCTAACGCAAATCACTCCGCTCCTCACCCAGCCCCTCTCACTGGGACCAAGTTCTATAACCTTTCACCCTTAAAACTTCATCTCAACTCTTTAGCCCTCAACAGGACCTAAACACTGGGTCTCTTGACCCTGCCTGCTTAAAGCAGGTATTCATATAAGAAAAATCTTTTCGACTCTGTCCCTGGCATGCCAGAGCCATACCCAGTGACACCAGGCAAGCAGTAATAAGCACTTATGCCTAAAACTGCTTCTTTCCCCTCCCACCGAGAACCCTTCCCTCCTCTCCCGGTCTCTCTAACTCACTGGGACTAAACTCTTTAATCTTTCACTTTTGAGCTTAATCTCATCACTTGGCCCTAAACAGGCCTAAACACTTGGTCTCTTGACCTTGCCTGCCTAAAGCAGGCATTTCTATAAGTAAAATCCTTTGACGCCACCCATGGCCAGCCAGGGGCTTAATCAGTGCTGGCCCTTGGGCTGAGCAAGCTCGCAACATGTTGCGAAATCTAATTGACCTTTGCAAGCAGCAATAAGTACTTACACTTAAAACTGCTTCTTTCTTCTCCCACTGAAAACCCTCCTTTCCTCTCCCAGACTCTCCTACTCACTGGGACTCTCTGCTATATAGCCTTTCCCCTACCATTACAAAACCTCTCTTCACGCCCCTAACTAGGAAAAAAAAATATACTTCCAGGTCCCGCTGATCTGCAACCACCACACCTACCCGCCGGGGAAACCACATAGGGGCTAGACGCACCGTAAAAAGCCCCTGTCCGGAGAGAAGCTCCGGGCAATCTAAAGAAGAAGAAGAACCACTCACCGAGTTCGCCTGACAGTGTCTTAAGCATCCCGTTCTCTCTGTCCTTGCTTCCTCTACAGAAGCATCCAAACATGAGCATCGAAATGGTTACGAGTTTTATTGATGCTTTATCGTGTGTACTTATTCTTAATGTTTCGCTTCGTAATAAAATAAGGCAGAATGATGTGCATTTCGAATGACAAAAACACATGCACACACTCGAATATATTTTAACCATTGACACATTTCAAGTAGTTATACAGTTTTACTATTAACAAAAGCTATAAAAAAATGACTATGGCCACTGCGCTTTCTCTTAAAATTCTACGGGAAAGGTATTACATAATTTACTCATATGTGCATTTGGCTGACGGGATATAATGAATTTGTCTTACATAATGGCAGTATTTGCCCGATTTTAAGATGATCTATTATTGGGTTATAAAATGATGGCCATATTATTTTAGTTCTCCTGCACCACACCAGAGCATGTTAACAGATATTATCAATCTCAACCACTGTAACATCTTATTCATTCCTTTATAAAAATTACATATAAATATGACTCGCTTTCTAAGGCAATGAACAACCCTCCCCCCTCCCCCCCCCCCCCCCCCAAAAAAAAAGGCAAAGCAATACCTTCGGGAAATTCCCAGTGACAGGTCCTTGCAATCAAAGTAAGCCGTGTGTATGCATAAAGTTCTTAGGAAAACAACGAAATCCCAGACAACTATTTTCAGTAACGATTTCCCTCCGAATTATCTTGCTTTTCGGAAATGGAAACGGAAGAATTTCCCATGAAAACGAAGAGAAGGATCAAGCTTCGTTCTCAGATGTACTTTCCCGCTCTATATTTTGATGTGAATTCTTCCTCTGAGAGATAAAAAGGTAAGCGGAAAAAGAAATGGGCAATTGGGATTGTTCCAAAATAAATATCATGCAATATAACGATTAAAATTTCTAAATTTTAATTAAAAGGTCATACATATCAATTAATTCTATGACAGTTTAAAAAAAAAAAAATGTGGTAAGAAGCAGAAAAGGCTCACCTCAATACATGTTAAACTTTAGCTAGGAACGCAGGATAATGTACCCGTTTGATCCATTAAAGAGAACAGCCCAGTAGGGAAAATCATTGAAACCAATAAAGTATAAAAACAGGTAATAAGGAAACTTTTTTTTGGGGGGAAAAAAAAATGCACAATATAAATAGCAGATAAACTATGAAACAAAGTATTTGCATTTTAAACTTCGGAGATAGAAAATGAGAAACTAAAGGACGAATCTTAACTGTTGATTGCTAACAAAGATAAAGATTAAGTGATTCCAGTTGTTTATTGTTTACCATCGGGTGGACATAATTAATATATTATGAAATCCAACATTTCCGGTAAATACGTCACGAGAATAAACATCAACGTTGTAAACGTTCACATATAAATAGTGATGTCAGAAATAATGGACTAATAATCATTTACTGGAAATAATAACAGAGAGAGAGAGAGAGAGAGAGAGAGAGAGAGAGAGAGAGAGAGAGAGAGAGAGAGAGAGAGAGAGAGAGACCTTCTATCCTAGTCTGTCTTAAATCCTAAGTAATGGAATTTATAAAGTAATACGTACTAAGAGGTAGAAAGAGAAGGATTTTACAGATGGTGTGAAAAAAAGTACGGCAAATACAGTGCCTCGAAATCCAAAAAGCTCAAGACAGAGCACAACAAAGAGCAAAAGACAGCAAATGTGTATAGGGCAGTTTAACGTCCCGCTAGAGGGCGAACGCGGTAGTGACTTGTGAAATCGGATGTGGTGACCTCCAAATATTCATAATTACATCTACATGAATAACAAAAACTAAGCAAAAAAAAAAAAAAAAAAAAAAAAACGTGCCTAGTCATTCCTTCCTGCAATCCTCCAAATTTCACCCAATGAAAAATGAATAGGGAGATAATTAGTGGTTCTAGGAAGATTCCTAATTAAGGCGAGAGCGAAGGAAAGCAGAGGGCCACATACAGTGGGAGACACTCGGAGACGATTAATCACCTCTAGAAACGCCCGATGGAATAGACCCGAACAGAGGATTGGAGATTTCATCAGGAAATTCTCATATTGATCCTCTTGAATTTTGAATAGCTAGTGTACGCGTCCCGTCAAGAATGACGGATAAATATGTAGAGAGATATGCACACACACGCACAGAGATTCTATCCTAACCAACCCCTCCCTTTCCTAGCTAAAACAAGGCAGTTTCGGCAATTTGAGGGAGATTGTGGTTTCAGAGTGCATCTCTCGGGGTACCCACTATAACCAGGGTATGACTACTACCTTTTCCCTTTACCCGAGAGACGGGGAGAAATCCTATAGTTATACAAGCGTGACCGGATATATATATATATATATATATATATATATATATATATATATATATATATATATATATATATATATATATATATATATACATATATATATATATATCTTCGGTGAAGGCACCAAGAGCCAGTGATGAAAACAAATTTCATAGTATGAAATTTGTATATGTTTATGTATATATACTTTATATATATATATATATATATATATATATGTGTGTGTGTGTGTGTGTTTGTGTATGTGTTAGTTTTCGTGTCTGTATGTATATATATATATGTAAATTTTCATTGAAGGTGATTACTTTACTTGCGTCAGTGTGTTTCCTAAGGTCTGTAGACCTTGGCGTATCCTAGAAGAATTCTCGTATCTCTTCAGCTTCTTTAGATTTT
>NC_090727.1:31139463-31141963 GCF_036898095.1 Palaemon carinicauda
ACTACAATACATGTATCATTTAAACGGAAGAAACAAAGAAGGTACAAAAATCTACTGGGAATGTGCGTTAAGAAAACAGAAATTATGTCCAGCAAGACTACATTCAAAATCAAAGAACCATGATTACGAAATTTTGAAACATGTTAATGAACACAATCACAGTGCCGACAAGAGCAAAGTAGAAGCCAAGGCAGCCTTTCAAAAGCTGAAGAAAGACACATCAACTTCAAGTCATCCTCCTCGTTCTTTGGTTGCAGAGTGTTTATCATCTTTAGATGACTGTGCACGTGCTGAGTTGCCAAATTTGCAACATTTAAGTAGGAATGTTAGGCATTGGAGACAGGAAACATCTTGTGCCCCAAAAATTCCTTCTGAAAGGACAAGATTTGTAATTCCAACCGAATTTCAAACTCTTAATTCTGGAGAGAAATTCCTCCAGTATGATTCTGGAGTCGAGGATGAGAATCGAATCTTATTATTTTGTACGAATGATGGGATTGAAGATTTAAGAAACTACAAAAACTGGGCTATGGATGGAACGTTTAAAGTGTCCCCTAATATATATTTTCAACTTTTTACAATTCATGTCCAAGTTGAAAAATCTAGTTTTCCACGTGCTTTTGCATTCCTTCCCAACAAAAGTGAAGTTACATATGAAAAGCTGTTTAATATAATTAAGAATTTAGTGCAACAAGAACCCCACAAGGCTATGAGTGACTTCGAAGCTTCGATAAATGGACTAAATAGTGTTTTTCCACAAACCAACAAAACTGGATGCTTTTTCCATTTCTGCCAGGCAAACTATAGAAAGCTTGTGAACCTTGGTTACAAAAATCGGTATCACAATGACAGCGGTTTCAGTTTAAAGTTACGATGTTTTTCAGCTTTGGCTCTCCTCCCGTGTCATGATGTTGTTACAGGTTTTGAAGAGCTTTCGGAGGATGAAGACATACTTGAAGAATTTTTATCTTAGTTTGAATTGACATACATCGGTGTTATTATAGGAAGGGGTAACATTGGGAGAAGATCAACATCATCATTCCCGATTCCTATGTGGAATGTTCATTCTAGAGTAGAGCACTGCATGCCACGAACCAACAATAGCATGGAAGCTTTCAACAATGCCTTTTTCCAAAGTATTTCACAATGTCATCCTAATATCTGGAAATGCATTGAATTTTTAAAGGAGGAGGAAATTTTAGCGCATACAAAAATTCTACAATTCGAAAAAGGAGATGAGATTCATTATAAAAAAAAATATAAAGATATCAATGATAAACTGGAGAGAACTGTTGCGCAGTATGATGAAGATCGTAAAATCTCATTTCTTCGAGCTATTGCATATAACCTACACTCATTTTAAACATTTATTTTAGATTTTTTTCTACTGTTTTATATTTCTTAACATTTATATTTTGTTTAATTATATTTGGTGAATTTTATCAATTATATTTGGTGATTTTATCAATTATATTATGATGTAATGTCTTTTATTTCAAATCAATTTTTTATTTTGGTAAGCCAATAAATATTAACAAAAGGATAAATGGTAGTTTGGGTAACAATGACCAATTACGAAAGGATAAATGGTAGTTTGGGTAATATTGAACAATTACTATTACGAAAGCAGAAATGATAGTTTTAAGTAAGATTGAATAATTATAAAAGTTGAATTGATATAATTTTATCAATTATCAATTATATTGACGTGGTGTCTTATTTAAAATCAATAATTTCCTTTTCTTTAAAATCTTATGCCTTCAATTAAAAAAATAATAAAATGGGCAATGGCAATCTTCCGCCTGGCAATATTCTGACTGGAAAATTTCCTTACTGGCAATTTTCCGACTGGAAATTTTCCTTACTGGCAATTTTCCGACTGGAAATTTTCCTTACTGGCAATTTTCCGACTGGAAATTTTCCTTACTGGCAATTTTCCGACTGGAAATTTTCCTTACTGGCAATATTCCGACTGGAAATTTTCCTTACTGGCAATATTCCGACTGGAAATTTTCCTTACTGGCAATTTTCCGACTGGAAATTTTCCTTACTGGCAATTTTCCGACTGGAAATTTTCCTTACTGGCAATATTCCGACTGGAAATTTTCCTTACTGGCAATTTTCCGACTGGAAATTTTCCTTACTGGCAATTTTCCGACTGGAAATTTTCCTTACTGGCAATTTTCCGACTGGAAATTTTCCTTACTGGCAATATTCCGACTGGAAATTTTCCTTACTGGCAATATTCCGACTGGAAATTTTCCTTACTGGCAATTTTCCGACTGGAAATTTTCCTTACTGGCAATTTTCCGACTGGAAATTTTCCTTACTGGCAATATTCCGACTGGAAATTTTCCTTACTGGCAATATTCCGACTGGAAATTTTCCTTACTGGCAATTTTCCGACTGGAAATTTTCCTTACTGGCAATTTTCCGACTGGAAATTTTCCTTACTGGCAATTTTCCGACTGGAAATTTTCCTTACTGGCAATTTTCCGAC
>NC_090727.1:31146963-31154463 GCF_036898095.1 Palaemon carinicauda
CTAACAATCATCGCAACAATTTCCGAGACTGAAATTCTTCCACTTGTCTCAGTTCTGTATGAAACTGTAATAGTTACCCCGAACGTTTTCTGAAATCTGTCAAAACCATTTAAGTAAACTTAATAAACCGAATCAAAATCATTTGATTTTCTAGAACGTTTCTATAAGTGACGCCTAAAACGTTTCAAATGGATTTAACCTAATTGAATCGTTTTATAAAGGCGGTATAAAAGTTATAAAAAAGTTATAAATGCGATATAAAAGCCACAAAAAGTTATAAAAGATATAACAAGTTATAAAAGCGATATAAAAGCTATAAAAAGTTATAAACTCGATATAAAAGCTATAAATAGTTATAAAAGTGGTATAAAAGCTATAAAAAGTTTTAAGTGATATAAAAGCTATAAAGTTTCAAAAGTGATATATAAGCTATAAAACGTTATAAAAGCAAATTACAACCAGCTGAAGATCTGTATCAGAAGTTTCGAAAACTAGATCATATATTTCTAATATTAAAATTTTGATTTAGAATCGATTACATCAAAGATTTGGATATCAACGCCCTTGTTGAATCTACATAACTTTAATAGTTTATTTGGAAGATTTGGAAAAAATTACATTTGGAATGAACGACATCAAAGAAAATTTCTGAAACTCAAAATTGTTAATGGAGAAAATCAACATAACAAAAATATTCTCTTGCACGGTTCAATGAAATTTCCAAACGCAAGGCTTGGGTACAATGTCAAGTCTGCCAAATATATACAAACATGCTCAGCTTCCCCCTCCCTATTCCCCCCAAGGTAGGATCCGGGTGATCCAGGTAATGGTTAACTGTCCTATGAGGCACCCAGCTCAACCTATATTCACCTCAAAGATACCGGGCGAAATAAGTCCCATACCCTCATGACGTCACAGCCAATCCGCTTGAATAAGGGTCACAACACATTTCATTAAAGTGATTATAAGTTCGTAGAGTTTGAAATTTGTAAGGCGATGTATTGTGACCGCTGCTAACGTGGGAGATAACGTGATTGGCTATGACGTCATCAGTGGGTGGGGCTTACTGCGCCCTGAATCTTTGCGGTGACTCTAGTTCACAAGGAGAGAAGGATTGATTTGTAGTCTTACATTTATAAGGGTTGTGGTGGCCGATGTGGTAACGTCCCTGGCTGGTGATCGCCAAACTTGGGTTCGAGACCCGCTCAAACTCCTTAGTTCTTTTGGTCGCTGCATCCTCATCATCCTTTTGAGTTAAGGATGGAGGGTTTGGGGGAGCCTATACATCTATCTGGTGAGTCATCAGCAGCCATAGCCTGGTCCTCCTCAGTCCTAGCTTGGGTGGAGAGGGGGTTTGGCCGATGATCATATGTAGAGTATACAGTATATGGTCAGTCGCTATGGCGCTGTCGTGCTTCATAGGGCAATGTCACTCCCTTGCCTCAGCCATTCATGAGTGGCCTTTAAAGTTTAAACCCTTTAAACCTCGACATAGAAGCCCATTACTAAAGTGATATTTATAAGGTCATGAGCGGCTTGAACACAAGAAGGAATATCTATGTTTCTGTTACTTAGATGTTAATTAGCGATCAAGTCATGAATTTCGGCAAATGCGAATAAAGGGTCCTTCAAAAAGTCTATATATTTAACACAAATAAATGAAAAAATGCAGCAAAGGGGATCCTACCATTACTGTGCTGAGAAAATTGTAATTATCTAACAAAAACAATTTGCTTTGTGTATATATATAAATACATACATATACATACAGTATATATATATATATATATATATATATATATATATATATATATATATATATATATATATATATATATATATATATGTGTGTGTGTGTGTGTGTATGTGTATATATGCACACACAAACATGTGCACAGTATACAGTAAATAAATATACATACACACATACATCTATATATATTATATATATACATATATATATATATATATATATATATATATATATATATATATATATATATATATATTCATGTGAGTGTGTAACTATCAACTCATGCCAACCAGAAAAAATGAACGACGAAATTTCGGAAAACAAAGTTAAAAGTTAGACCTTAAAAACTTTAAAGAAAATCATCCAGGCCATAATTTCCTAAAACGTCAAAACAAAGAGAAAAAAAAAAAAAAAAAAAAAAAAAAAAAAAAAAAAAACACCAAAATTTAAAGGTCTTTTTCCATTTGGGGATAACTTTTCCTCTTTCTTCAGCCGTAGACCGATCAGGTCGAGAGACGAAAAGACTTTGGAAGGAAAAAATTACACTTTCTAAATTTGTTTTTTTGGACGAAATTGTTAAATTTTATGCACACACACACGCACACACACACACACACATATATATATATATATATATATACATATATATATATATATATATATATATATATATATATATATATATATATATATATATGTATATATATATGTATATATATATATATATATATATATATAATAATTACATAATATGCCTAAATATGAATATACGTAAATCGTGTATCTATCTATCTATCTATCTATCTATCTATCTATCTATATATATATATATATATATATATATGTGTGTGTGTGTGTGTGTGTGTGTGTGTATATATATACTGTACATAAATAGTTGCATAATAATGTGCCTAAATATGAATATAAGTAAATCGTGTACCTATCTATCTATCTATCTATCTATCTATATATATATATATATATATATATATATATATATATTTATATGAATAAATCAATATATGTATGTATAAATATCAAAAGCTGTTATTAATCCACTGTAGGACAAAGGCCTCACACATGTCCTTCCACTCCAGTCTGTTTATGGTCTTTCTATGCAAGCCTAATCCAGAAATTTTTCTTACCTCATCAATCCATTTTCTTCTCTTACTTTCCCTGCTTAGTTTGCAATTTTTAGATATCTAATCTGTTATTCTTCTTGTTCATCTCCTCACGTCCATTTTTGTTTCTTACAAGTAAGAATATTCCATGCTTTAGATTGCTCTCAAAAGAGCTTGATAAACAACTATGTTTAAAGGTTTATAGGTAGATCATGAATGGTAGAGGCAAAGGACAGTGACATTGCCCTATCAAGCAGGACAATACCCTAGAGACTGGTCATATATACATATCATCAGCGCTAAAGCTCCTCTCCTCCCAAGATAGGACCAAGGAGGGCCAGGCAATGGCTGCTAATGATTCAGAAGATACACCTATAAGGTCCCTCAAAGCCCCCATCCTTACCTTACATGGATGGTGAGGTTGCATCGACCAAAGGAATTAACGAATTTGAGCGAGCCTCGAACCCCAGTCTATCATTCACCAGGCAAGGAGGCTGCCACCAGGCCACCACAACCCTATGGCATTTATAGACTATGAGATAGTGAGAAAATTATAATTGTGAAAAAGGGATATACAGGGTGACCTTAACTCTTCTAAATTGTTCTTACTGTGTCTAGTCATTTTATATGAAGTAAGATTGGGAAAATGTAAGATTTAACATTAATGAGGAATACCTTAACAACTTAAGATGACAATTGTGTTTAGCGAATTATGGGAGGAATTGCAAAAGAGGATAAATGCTTTGAATCAAGAAAGCAGATGTGAAGGACTAGAAATTAATGAGTAAAACTAAGATAATTTTTAATGAAAATAGAGACAACAAACAAAGGCTATGGAAGAAAGACCATATTTTCTTATAACTAGAATCATGTTTACGTTTTTATGATCATGTATGCTTCACCTTTATTAGGATAGGCATATATAAGTCTCTTGTTTATAGTTTATATAATAAAGTTCTGTTTTAATGTTGCGTCTGTTCTTAGAATATTTCATTCTAATGGTTTATTACTTCTCTTGTATTCTATTTATTTCCTAATTTCATTGACTCATCAGGATATTTTTCCCTGTTGGAGTCCTTCGGTTTATAACATCCTGCATTTAAAACTAGGGTCGTAGTTTAGATAATAATAATAATAATAATAATAATAATAATAATAATAATAATAATAATAATAATAATAATAATAACTAGTAAAGAACTCGGAGAGTGCATACATCCGCCAAAGCAGCTCATTTCTTGAAATCTTGCCTTTCCCAGAATCAATTTAGATCATAGGTGTATTTGAAGTCTATGGGACAACCATCTGCGAACTTGGGGTTAAGGTTAGGGTTAACCGGTCGACCTTGACCTTTGACCTAGGATGTTCTAAATTATATCCCTTCCACGTCTCAACATAACACATAATCCCTGAAAGTTTCACTACTCTGTGAGTAAAATTGTGACCAGAAAGTTATTCACAAAACAAACGAAAAAACGGGGAAGAAAACGTAACCTTCTATCTTCGTTGACGGAGGTAATATTAATAACAATAAAAACAATAATGATAACTGCGATATAGTTCCTTACCCGTCTTTTTATTATTATTACTTATCATGCAACAAACCTAGTTGGAAAAGCCGGATGCTATAAGCCTAAACGCTCCAACAGGGAAAATAGCCCAGTACTCAGTAAGGAAATGACATAAATAAACTACAAGAAAAGTAATGAACAACATATAATATTTTAAGAACAGCAACATTAAAATATATCTTTTATATATAAGCAATAAAAACTTGAAAAATGCCAGAGGAATAGAAATAAGATAGAAAAGAGTGCGCGAGTGTACCCTCAAGCAAGAGAACTCTAAACCAAGACAATGGAAGCCCAGAGTATAGAGGCCATGGCACTATCCAAGACTATAGATCGATGGTTTGAGATTGAAGTGTCCTTCTCGTAGAAGAGCTGCTTTAAAGCCTATTGACTCCATCTATTGAATGTAAACAGATGTATCTCTTTGACTTTCTGTTTTCCCCCGATGCAAAAACAAAACGTATTTCGTTCCTTGCTTAAGCCGTGGACATAAATATGCAATTCAGGGGTCGACCCGAGCCAGTTTGGGGCGTTTTATGTTATTGGAACATATTGCAACTTAGTTCTATAAACAACGTATCGCTCAATTGTTTATTTCGTTTCGAGTGTCTGATATGCGATGGAAGATCTGAATTTTCTCTTGCTAGAAATTTCAAAATTGGTGGGCGAAAATTCTTATCAATATTTAACTTGTAGGTATTTGTTTTTATACATTTCAAGCTCTGTATTTTCTATTGCTCTGACTATATGATTATATCTATATTATCATTATTATTATTATTACTATCCAAGCTACAACCTTAATTGGAAAAGCAAGATGCTATAAGCCCAGGGGCTCCAATAGGGAAAAATAGCCCAGTGAGGAAAGGAAATAAGGAAATAAAGAACTGAAGAGAACAAATTAACAATAAATCATTCTAAAAAAAGTAATGTCAACAGAGATATGTCATATATAAACTATTAACAACATCAAAAACAAATATGTCATAAATAAACTATAAAAAGACTCAAGTCCGCCTGGTCAACAAAAAAGCATTTGCTCCAACTTTGAACTTTTGAAGTTCTACTGATTCAACAACCCGATTAGGAAGATCATTCCACAACTTGGTCACAGCTGGAATAAAACTTCTAGAGTACTGCGTAGTATTGAGTCTTACGAAGGAGAAGGCCTGGCTATTAGAATTAACTGCCTGCCTAGTATTACGAACAGGATAGAATTGTCCAGGGAGATCTGAATGTAAAGGATGGTCAGAATTATGAAAAATCTTATGCAACATGCATAATGAACTAATTGAACGACGGTGCCAGAGATTAATATCTAGATCAGAAATAACAAATTTAATAGACCGTAAGTTTCTGTCCAACAAATTAAGATGAGAATCAGCAGCTGAAGACCAGACAGGAGAACAATACTCAAAACAAGGTAGAATAAAAGAATTAAAACACTTCTTCAGAATAGATTGATCACCGAATATCTTGAAAGACTTTCTCAATAAGCTAATTTTTTGTGCAATTGAAGAAGACACAGACCTTTACTGATAGTAAATAAATCATAGATTTAAAGGAAAATACTTAGATAGGATGTCTTTGGAGGAAATTCAGAGTAGATGTGTAAAATACTTTCAAAATAGAAAAACATAAAAGGTAGACTTATGGAAGCCTCGTTTAGATGGGAAGGATAATTATAAATAATTATTGTAATTTCAGTAAATAAACCATAGATTTAGAGAAAAATGATAGGATGTCTTTAGGGGAAATTCAGAGTAGATATGTAAAACACTTTCAAAATAGACACATAAAAGGTGGACTTTTGGGAGCCTCATTTAGATGGGAGGGACAATAATTATAGTTTGTATTATAATAATGGTAAATAAACCATAGATTTAGAGGACGGCTAAACTTTGAAATATTTATGGGAAATTCAAAGTAGATGAGTAAAATCATTTCAAAATAGAAAATCATAAATCGTGGGCTTTTGGGAGACTCGTTTAGATGGGAAGGATAATTATAATTAATTATTGTAATTTTGGTTAATAAACAAAGACGAAACTTTGATGATATGTCTTTAGGGGAAATGCAGATGTGTAAAATCCTTTCAAAATTGATCACCATAAAAGCTTTATTGAAATTATGTTAATAACAAATATATGAGAAGGTTGTAAAACACAATGATTGTTGGGTAACTTCAAAAATATTAATGAGTAAGGAAAAAATAAATTCGACATAAATTAATTGAAAAAATAAAGTAATCTAATCAGTTATATGAAAGAATTAAACGTTTCTTATAAATGTACAAGATCTACCGGAAATAGTTAACTGATAATGAATAACGAACAAATTAATCAAGCGTTTAGTAAAAGCAATATTACTGATAAGCAAAAAATAAAAATATAGATAGAAAAGTGATGTAAGAGTAATATATTTCAAATGATTTTTTCAAGAAAAGAAATCATCAGGATGCATTTGAAGGCTTAAAAATAGAAATAAAAAAGTAAAAATTTATGGTATCATTTGATTTTAGTGATAAAGCTGATGTGTTGATATATCAATATTCCAACTGATCAATTTAAATTTATATATATATATATATATATATATATATATAATTATAATATACATATAAATATATATATATACATATTCATATCTATATATATAGATATATATACATATAAATATATATATATATATATATATATATATATATATTATATATATATAATTATATATATACATACATACACACACACACACACACACACACATATATATATATATATATATATATATATATATATATATATATATATATATATGCTTTAAACAATTTATGTTTGGAGAAGGTAGAAATTAAGATTACTAGAGAGAATTTTAACAACTTAAGATTTGCACATGTTAGTGTTCTACCTAGTGAATCATTAGAGAAATGACAAAAGATGAAAGTAGATTTGAATAGAGAAACACAGATGTGTAGGACTGAAAATGACTATCAGTAAAACTAAAATAATGTTCAATGAAAATGCTGAGACAAATAAGAGTTATGGACGTGTGAAAA
>NC_090727.1:31171963-31196963 GCF_036898095.1 Palaemon carinicauda
GTTATATATTTTTTCAAGTCAAAATTCCTGGCAAAACATTTGGTAACCTCTCCTCCCCAACCTTCTATTTATAACCCCTTACAACCCCCCTATATAACCCCAACTTTCCTCAACAATAACAGCCCCCACCCCCCTTATGGAAGCTTTCCGATGGCTTACTGAAACATTACAGTTAATTAAATTAACTGAAATAAAATAAACAAACCGAAAAAACAAATGTTTATTTATCGACAGTAATCAATAATAAAACAGGAAACTTTGTAAATGTTTTTTTTTTTTTTCTAAACTACAGGGGAATATTTTCAAATATCGGTGTGATTAATACCGGAAGATAAAATACGTAAATGGCGTATCGCAAATGATGTTTCATTAACCTGAATAAATAGGTTACAGTAAAAATGACATACATACATACACGCACACACACCCATACACACACACACACACACACACATATATATATATATATATATATATATATATATATATATATATATATATAAAACAAATGTTATTGCTCAGTTTTTCTACCAGCTCAGAGTTCTCATTTACTTAACAAGTTCAGGATATATCTTTGATATATAAGAGTATATTGCGATAACCTTTGAAACCTTATTGTTATTTTTCAGTCTACCAATGTGGAAAAATTATGTCAAACTAATTTTCAAAATAATAGTACCAATATCAACAATAACAATAATAACATTAATGATACTAATAACAATAAAGATCATACAATTAATCAATTTATTACCATTCACTCAACTATATCTAAAGTCACTGATGCTGCATATAAAATATTTCATTAATTATCCAATCGATTATTCATAACTGTATGGAAAGGAAGGACATATTATTTAATTATTGACGATGAACATACGGCAAAAGTTCAAACTTGCAGCAAATGTTTATATGTTGAACGGGCTGACATAAGTATTTTTATTGTTTATTTATTACAGTTATGTTTTGATGGTGTTACTGTTTTCAAAATATTTCATTTTAATTTTTCAATATTTCACAGATCGCTTTTTTATTTCCTTATTTCCTTTCCTCACCGGACTATTTTTCCCTGTTGGAGCCCTTGGGCTTATAGCGTTTTGTTTTTCCAACTAGGATTGTAGCTTAGCTAATGATAATAGCTAGTAATAATAATTATAACAAGAATAATAAAACAACATAAATCTTTTGAAAGTTTATATATGAAATATCTGTTTTGATGTTGTTACTGTTTTTAAAATATTTTATTTTAATTGTTCATTATTTCTCAGATCGTTTCTTTATTTCCTTACCGGGCTAATTTCCCTATTGGAGTTCTTGGGGTTATAGCATCTTGCTTTTCCAACTAGGGTTGTAGCTTAACTAGTAATAATAGCTAGTAGTAGTAATAATAATAATAATAATAATAAAAAGGATACTACTACTACTACTACTACTACTACTATTACTACTACTACTACTACTAATAATAATCTTAATAAAACTGACATAAGTCTTTTTTATAGTTTATATATGAAATATCTGTTTGGGTGTCGTTACTGTATCTAAAATATTATATTTTAATTTTTCATTATTTCTCAGATCGTTAATTTATTTCTTTATTTATTTTCCTCACTTGGATATTTTCCCTGTTGGAGCCCTTAGTTTATAGCATTTTTTTCCTCAATTATGCCTGTAGCATAGCTTGTAATAATAATAATAATAATAATAATAATAATAATAATAATAATATAAAATAATAATAATAACTGACATAAGTCTTTTTATATTTACATATGAAATATCTGTTTTGATGTTGTTACTGTTTTTAAAATATTTCATTTTAATTATTCATTATTTCTCAGTTCGTTAATTTATTTCCTTTTGTACTTTCCTCACTGGGCTATTTTTCCCTGTTGAAACAATTGGGTATATAGCATCTTGCTTTTCCAACTAGGGTTGTAGCTTAGCTTTTAACAACAACAATAATAATAATAATAATAATAATAATAACAATAATAATAATAACAACAACATCAATTCGGATCAAGAGTAGAAATGTATGATTGTTTGGATAAATATACCCGATTGATATCCCTTTAATATTATCATCATCATCAAATATATTGATTATCAAAAATGCCTCATCGCCGCTAATCAAAGAGATGATTCGTTGATTACTATACGTGTTTTCATCCCATCTTCAATATTTCTTTTTGAAAAACAAAGTTATGGATTTAATCAGGATGAGTCTTTTAGTATTAATAGATTACATTTTGATCGAATAACATTTCGAATGGTATTTCTTAATCATCGAGGAAAAAGGTGAGGAAATATAAAGGTTAATTTCACGGTGATGATTTCGCTTTGATTTGATATCGGAGGATAATGTCATCATGGCAGTTATTTGGTCTTGTTTCATGACTGAGAGAGAGAGAGAGAGAGAGAGAGAGAGAGAGAGAGAGAGAGAGAGAGAGAGAGAGAGAGAGAGAGATAGATTATTATGGAAGTGGTGGATCTTTTGAAGATGGGTAATTTTCCATATATACTAGAATATTTACCTCTGCCAACGAAGTTGGAAGGAGGTTATGTTTTCGCCCCTGTTTGTGTCTTTGTAATTTGTGTGTGTTTTTAAACAGCTTCATCGCCACAATTTTAATCGTAGAGTAATGAAACTTCCAGGAATTTACTCGTCTATAAAAATCCGGAAATGGTTAAATTTTAGGTCAAGGTCACGGTCAAGCAAAATGTCCAATTCACGTAATCAGCCATAAGTTTAGACATCGTTGTCACAGAGACTTCAAACTTGGTTCATATTTATGTATGAAAATTCACTCCAATTATTATATGTTAAGGTCAAAGGTTAAGGTCAAGGTCAAGGTCGAGCAAAAGGTCGAAAAAAAAGCTGCCGCGGCGGATGTCTGCGCTCTATTGATTGCCCTTATTCAAATTATTATTCATTGGTCGTAATTATGATAAATCAATAAAATGGCATGTGCTTTACTATTTGTTTCTTCTATAAGGGTTAAATACGTGCAGAGTCATAATAATAAAAAAAATTCTTTACACTTTAGAATGGTGCAGTTAATAATGATGATGATGATAATAATAATAATAATAATAATAATAATAATAATAATAATAATAATAACAATAATAGTAATAACAATAATAATAATAATGGTAATATTTATGATTATACTAATAGGTGTAATAATAACAATAATAATAATAATAATAATGATGATAATAATAACAATGATAATAATAATAATAATGATAATAATCTATTACCATACTAGTAATAGTAATAATAGTAGTACTCGATAGTGTTTTAATTAATACAGAAATAACAATAATGAGTTATGCAATAAAGTATTACTTAAACCCAAACTTCAAGCCCGTGTCTTACTATAAGTAGGGCAATCTAATACCTACCTACCTACTTTAGCAGTATCAATCAAACTCGGCTGAATCCCTCGTCCGGCTGGGAGGAGCGAAGAGAAGAAAAGTCTCCTTTTACTATTATTTATGTTGGCTAACCCCCGAAATTTGAGCTAAGTGCCGTGGTAGATAGATAGACGATTCTCTTTTTATAATCAATGTTTATTTCTATTTCAGCCAAGTACGAACCAGTGAGAGAATATATCTGCTTTAGTTCAGTGTTATTACTCTTTTGTAGATTGAGATATACTTGTGAAATCTCCCTCTTCTATTTCCGCCTTCTACACAAAAAATGCATTACTTATGAATCGTTGCTCGAACTTTGTTTACATAAAGTCCGAGATGCAAATTGGCGAGAATAGATAGACCGAGAAGAGAAAAATAGTTCAGAACCTGAACATAAAACATAGGGAGGTCGGTGTGCCACTCGCCATGCGAAAGTAAACACAGGTTATATATCTTTTATTTCGGCTTCGCATGAAAGCAAATTTATGCCTACAAATATTGATCAAATAGTATGGAAATGTGAGAACTCAAATATAAATACCTATATACTTATACTTATTATTATTATTATCATTATTATTATTATTGAGGGCCTTTGCGTCAATAGGCGTAGGAGGAAGTGATGATGATGATGATGATGATGATTATTATTATTATCATTATTATTATTACTTGCTAAGCTACAACCCTAGTTAGAAAAGCAGGATGCTTATGCCCAGGGTCCCCAACAGGGAAAATAGCTCAGTAAGGGAAGGAAACAAGGAAAAATTAAATATTTTAAGAACAGCAACATCTAAATAAATATTTCAATATAAACTATAAAAACTTTAACAAAACGAGAAAGAGAAATTAAATAGAACAGTGTGCCCGATTGTACCCTCAAGCAAGAGAACTCTAATAGCTAAGCTACAACCCTAGTTGGAAAAGCTGGATGATATTAAGCCAAAGAGCTCCAACACAGAAAAATAACCCGGGAAGGAAAGGAATTAAGGAAATAGATAAACTGCAAGAGAAGTAATGAACAATTAAAATGAAATATTTTAAGGAAAATAACAACATTATAATAAATCTTTAGTATAAACAATATAAATATTCAGTCTCGCCAACCAACGTATTAATATCGTGACCTTTCAAAATGTGACGACATCCATAGGAACTAAGTCTTATAGATCGTTATATCAATCTTTGAATTCAATATATATTTTTTTTCAAGTGAAACCATAAAACCTAATGTGCCTGGAGAAGCTAAGTATTTGAATGATGTCAATCAAAGGATTGACTTAATAAGCATACGTATATAATTATACATTCATACCCAGGTCTACATGGCTGAGGACTATGAGGCGTGAAGTAGATGGTGAATGGAAAAGTATTGAATTAAAAGCTCAAGATAAAGGCGACTGGCGAAAGCTAATCGAAGCTCTTTGCGTCAGTAGGCGTAGGAAATGATGATGATGATGATGATGATGATGGCATATAAATTTAGAATATATGATAAATATAAAATTGAAAGGTTTTTAAATATCTAAATTCAAGTATTATAAGTATTTTCTTCCAGTATGTATTGAGTTCAAAACAAAGCCTAGTAGGAGCAACATTTTTTAAACAATACGTTTATGTCAGCATATTTTCAATATGCGCCCAAGACTTCATAACCTTTGTGCATTACTGAATAATACACACACACTTATGCTCACTAGGAAATTCATTGTAATCGTCTTTTCAAATAAACTAGTAAAAATAAGATCATTACAATTCTTTTCAAACCAGTATCATATTGCATGAACGTTTTTCGAAGTTTGTTTAAAATAATAAAATGTAATCAAGTAAGAGCCTGCAGTGTACAGCTTTTAAAAGCAAATAGTATCCTATGCTCTTTTTAACTACCCGGAAATCTCTGAGACAATATTTCAGGGTTGTGGTGGCCTATTGGAAACGTACCTGCCTTGCGAGTTGCCAGACTGGGGTTCGAGTCCCGGCCAAGCTCGATATTTTCTTGTAGTGTCTACAAGCTAACCATCCTTGTGAGCTGTGGATGCGGGGGGGGGGGGGGGTTTGGGAAAGCCTATAGGTCTACCTCCCTCCCTGATTCCAACTCTGGTCATACATATATGTGTGATCATCCTAAGATGTTTCCAATGCTAAGATATTTTCAATCCTAATATGTTTCCAATAATAAGATGTTTCCAATCCTAAGATATCTCCAATAATGAGATGTTTCCAATCAAATATTTCCAATCCCAAGATATTTCCAATCCTAAGACATTTCATATCCTATAATGTTTCCAGTCCTATAATGTTCCCAATCCTAAGATGTTCCCAGTCCTACAATGTTCCCAATCCTAAGATGTTTCCAGTCCTATAATGTTTCCAATCCTAAAATGTTTATAATCCTAATATATTTCTAATCCTTAGATGTTTCAGATCCCAAGACATTTCCAATCCTAAGATATTTCCAATTGGAAAGGGTGAAATAGTCTTCCTTCTTCAAGTTTTCTCAGTATAGAATAGTGCCAGCTATAATGAGCTACAATAAAAGTAATACTTTAGTTATTCAAACTATCACTTGTATGTTATTAGTATCATGCATGGGAAAACAACAAAACATTTAAACATTGAAATAACCATTTAGATGAATATTAATATATAACAAAGAATTTATATCGATAAGAAACAGCAAACAAATAGATACAAGTTTGATTAAAATAATTAAAAAATACTTATTTCTCCTCTTATATTTATCAACTCATAATTTACCTAAAATTATAACGAAGCTGAGAGTAACACTTAGGATTACCTAGAAAAACAGAGGACACCACTTATACACGCATGCACGCGCGCGCGTATATATATATATATATATATATATATATATATATATATATATATATATATATATATATATATATATATATATATATATATATATATATATATACATACAAACAATAATAAAACAACAAATACAGTCTAGTTTGGTAAGTTTTCATCACCACGCTGGTCAGTGGAGATTGGTGATGGGAGATTTTCGTCTGATGGCTCACAGAAAACCAATCTAGTATGGGTAGCCCTGACTAGTACAGCTTTGGTGATCATGGTGACACACCATACATATTACAAGCCCATGGATTCCAACTAAGAATTCCTCATCATACCATGGAAACGATATATATATATATATATATATATATATATATATATATATATATATATATATATATATATATGTGTGTGTGTGTGTGTGTGTGTATAACTACAATAATTAGTCTATTGCTGTTTTTGGTCATTATATGATGAATTTAGAATTATAATAAGGAATTTTCCCATTTTTGTCCTGAACTGGCGTAACATTGAGGGCAAAACTCTCAATCTTGGTCGGGGGAAAAAGTCTAACCTTAATGGTGGGGATGGGTTGGGGGTAGAGTTACGTAGGTGGGGTGGAGGTGGGGGGTATTAGAGCGCTCTGCACCTTGTGCTAAGGCCGTAAGAGGGGGGGGGGGGGGTTTGGAGTTGTGGTTGGTGTTGGACAGTTGCCGGCAGAAGAGCAAAGCGCAACTGATTTTTCCCTGTGTAATACAAAAACATAGCCCTTAAGGTATACGTGCTTATAGCATCTCGCCTTTCCAACTAGGGTTGTAGCTTAGCTAATAATAACAATAATAATAATAATAATAAACAGATCTCTCCTTTTAAAAAACATTAATAATTTAGATACCTCGATGGAAGATTGTTGCACTTATTATTATTAGGTTTTCCTTCAACCGCAAGACGCGGGGAATTTATTATTATTATTAATAGCTAAGCTACAATCCTAGTTGGAAAAAGCAGGATGCTTTACCCCTAAGGGCACCGACAGAGAAAACAGCCCAGTGAGGATTGGAAACAAAGGAAAAAATAAGCTACAAGAGAAGTAACGAACAATTTAAATGGAATATTTTAAGAACAGTCACACCATTAAAATTGATCTTTCATATATGAACAATCAAAACTTTACACGAATTACATACAATTAGTTATTTGCGGTTTATTTCTAATATCTCCGTTATTACTGAATATATTTACTTCAAATATATTGCAAGTTTAGGGCAGAAGCTTTCTATATGAAATGAACAATTTATAGATTGTATTATTACCTTATCTGTATTTTTATTCTAGATTTTCCTTTATAATCAGAAATTTGGTCTATTTTCTATAAAATATTGCTTTATCAATTTACGTAAAATCAAAGCTAACTTATTCCAAATTTACTTGTCATTCAGTTGTAAGCAAAAGCAGATGGCTATACATTTTTAGAGTTTATAAAACTGTATGTATGTAAAATATGCCTTCTTCGTTTACACAACATAAACAAACATTGTTTACACACACACACACACACACACACATATATATATATATATATATATATATATATATATATATATATATATATATATATACCGTATATATATACCTATATATATATATATATATATATATATATATATATATATATAATGTTACGCAAAATGTGGACAATTGTCAAATGTGTACATTTGGCAATTAAGTTCGCCTAATGTGTACAATTTGGAGAGCTTGGTGCCTGCAAATTGTACACAATAGGTAAAATTAATTGAAAAATGTACACATTTGACAATTATCATCATTTTGCGTAACATAAATATAGATTGGCAATTATCATAATTTTGCGTAACATATATATATAGATATGTATATAGGCTTATATATATATATATATATATATATATATATATATATATATATATATAAACATGAGTTCATGCACAAGTTCATTTATATATCTACCTATGATACAATATACTAAACAAAACAAAGGATAAATATATATATACTCGATAAGTGTATAAAGTAAAGTAAAGAGAAAAGACCTTTTAGAAGGGTACTCACTCTTAGCTCTTCTTCTGCCAGGAAGCAAAGTATGCACCGCAATGTTCAACAATACACTTTTTGGCATTCCCAAACAGTGTAGGCCTATTCTTCATTTATGCCCAGCGACGCACTTTCTCGGGTGATCTTCGATCAATATATGCAACGTATGAACATCAATGATTGGTTTGATATTATAAAGTGGATCATAATCTGGAGAGTCTTTGACAGGCATTCCGTCATTATCCGCCAAGTACAAAACTTTCAAGATAAGTTTAACACTGTCTCGTTTGGAATGTTCTCGAAGCCAAGTTTGAGAAAGTGGTTTATGGTAAGTGGCCCAATAATCATTTATGGCAATCTTATAATGTCTATATTGAGAGCTATGCCAATAAAAGCTCTTATTTCTCTGATGTTAATGTGTCCATCTGTATTCCAATTAACAACGGCTGATTGTGGTTGGCACTGCAGATACTCCCTCTTATTAGATACAAATGTATCACTCTACCTATTGAATTAATTTAGTCTTCTGTATGGAATAATGCATCACCATCATCTCCTCCTACGTCTATTGACGTAAAGGGCCTCGGTTAGAATTCGCCAGTCGCCTGTATCTTGAGCTTTTAAAATAACACTTCTCCACTCACCATCTATTCACGCTTCATAGACCTCAGGAAAAATTAAAATTGAATTAAGCACGAAGGAGGCGTCGCCCTATGGTTAATGCATAAGTCCTGGGGTGGCATTAAATGACACTGGAATGTAGTCACCGTCCTTACCAATGAGGCACGCCCACACACCACCTGATGTACGTGCAATAGTTTTACTTTCTGAAGATCCGTCACATTCATCACTGTCATTTTCCGTTTCACTAACACTATCATCTGAATTTGATACTTCATCATCACTTTTTTTTTCATATAATGAATTGTCAGTAGCTTCGTTTAACACCGTCGGGGACGCCATAACTTTCAATCTAAAATAAGGTTACAATAGTTTGCAACTAATTTACTGATATGCGATACATTTACACAACTTTTCTCGTATTATCTCCATTTTTCTCTATATTACGTTGTTATACTGCATCAGTACGATATACGAAAAATATCTACTATAAAAATGATCTCGAAACCAACCATGATATCTCAACTTTCATTAAAAAAATAGCTTTTGCTACGAATTCACTTATACGATATATGTATCTTCCATTACACGTAATTCGTATTCTCACATAAAACTTATAATATCATTCCATGACGTCTTTATCACATATTAATAAGTAATAATCGCAAAAATAACGATAAAGCTAAAAGTTATCGAGAGCCGACCACCGAGCACTCACAGTCAAAGACGACTACTACAATAACAATAAGGCTGAAGTTGACCGGGAAATGTAATTTTTCAGAAGTTTTTTAACCAATCAAGTAACGAGATGATGATGACGTCATTGTGATGTCATTGTGATGTAATGCCATTTAGCCAATGACATTGAAGTATTGTTACGTCATCAGAAAGCAAGAGGCAGGCACAGGAAACCGGTCTCCAGTTGTCTCTAAAAGTATTGGCGCGCTCTTTAGATCAGTCAACTAAAGTAGCGCCAGAAAAGTAGTTCTTTAAGATTCAAGATTAATAATAATTTCCGACATTGTTAATTATAAATCGAACAGATAAATGATTGTTAAACTTATCATCATTGTTAGATTTTCCTTTAATAATAATCGTCTCTCTCTCTCTCTCTCTCTCTCTCTCTCTCTCTCTCTCTCTCTCTCTCTCTCTCTCTCTTCTTCTTCTTCTTCTTCTTCTTCTTCTTCTCTAACGTGGGGTTTAAGCTGATCGAAGTAAATGTGAAACACCGTCCCAAACTACCGCCCGTCGGCCTACCACAACAAAAAACCTATTGAAAACATAACAGTTGTTCATCTGAGGTTGGGTTAAGAGTCCCCCGTTCATTATCCCAAGTTTAGTTGTATTTGTGCGTTTGCACTGTGAGGTTCACAGGAATAGGTTGAGTGCTTTTACATTCCCCTCATTCGTCGGTTAATAGTGATTTCGTCTGGTTGATTATTTTCAGAGATGGTGTTCAAATTCAGATCGTTTTGAAGAAGCTTCCAACTAATTGTGTTATATTATCCGAGGTTAATTTACATTGAAATAGCATAATTTGATTTACATTCCGCTCGTAAAACGGTTGATTTAAGTGGTTTTGTGTGGTTGATCATTTTCTGTGACCGTGTTGAAGTAATATCGGGTTTAAGCAGCTTCCTATTTTCATTACAGCATCAAATTATAATTCACATTGTTATTGTGTTCATAAGTCGCTTTAGTCATCCGTGTATTCATTTTGTAGGCCTATTGGTGATTAATGTGTCGTAATTTGTTTTTGAGTAATTATGGTTTCTATTACGTGAATAGCTTATGTATTTTTATTTTTATTACCGTTTATATAACGTTCTTGATTACACTGTCTTTATTGTTTTATATGATTGTCTAGGCCTAGTCCGTGTAGTGGTAATCTGTTTATGATGCAGTTTGTTGAATTCAGTATTTTTTTTTTTTTATAATACAAATGTTACCATTAATTAATTCAGTAATGTAATCCGGTTCTATGGTAACTAACTTGATTTCTCATCCGTAAGAAAGGAAGGGAATGAAAAATGCGTTTTCCTTTAATATTTATGGTCACCATTCTTGTTAATTAATATATTTGTTGTAATTCGTTAATGCTTCCGTTTAGTCTATTCATATCAGCAAACGCTATAATCCCTTTTCCATATAAAAATCACATGAGTAAGTAATTTCGATTATTATTAGTTTCCAAGTGTTCAATAAGTATCCAATTGTTATTCTGTGAAGCGAAAAAATCGTGATGTGTTTTTAAATAGAGCGAAATTCAAAGCAAGAAACCGTGTTCACCCACCATGTGTTAGGGGGAATCTATAACGAACCAACGAACAAACAGAAGTCATAAGGACATGGCACCGGGGAGAGAGAAGCTCTTCTGAAAGGTTAGTGACATAATTTGTCTATTTTTGGTTAATTAACTGATAAATCTTCACCAGTTGTTAGCTACTGTTGTTTAAAGCGTATCTTTCAAGGGTGTTGTTAATTACGCCAAAATAACCATGCACTTATGAACAATAGATGCGATGTATACACACATCTTCATAATCCATCTGTTACTAGTCCACTGCAGGACAAAGTCATTTTCCTCCACCTGCGTCTGTTTACGGTCTTTTTGTGGTAGTGTATTCCCTCATATATTCCTATTTCGTCAATCCATCGTCTTCACTTCCTCCAGCTGCTGCTTTTGCAAATTCTAGGGACCCAATATGTTATTCTCAGTATATGTCCTTCCAATGTTCATTTCTTTTTCATACGTTATAATGTCTTCTACTTTAGTTTCTCTCTCTCTCTCTCTCTCTCTCTCTCTCTCTCTCTCTCTCTCTCTCTCTCTCTCTATATATATATATATATATATATATATATATATATATATACTGTATATATATATATACACACACATAAATACTGTATATATTACTTGTGTTTTTTTTTTTTTTTGGGGGGGGGGGTTAAATCCAACCCTCCACTGAAGTCGAGTGAACTACTTCTCGGGCGGGTCCATATCAATCATCTAACGAAACATTTCCATTATAACTTATACAATTCTTTGATTGTAGCATCCTCCAAATCATATGATCTTGTGAAAAGTAATGTCTTTTGTTTCTTCTTAAATTCAATTGCTCCCTTTATGTCCTTCATTTCAGTTGGCAGTTTATTATAATGTCTAGGCACACAGTAGCTAAAAGCCCTTTCACCAAATTTACTATTTGTTCTTGGTTCAGATAGTCTATGTTTGTCACTCATGTGTCTAATGGTAACATTTGTTTCTAGTTCTAGTTTGTTCAGGCATTCTTTTAGATATTTTGTTTCATTTTGGTTCAGTATATTAAACGTTAGTAAGAGTAGCTTGTATTCAATTCTCGCTTTTACCGGTAGCCAGTGTAATTTAATTAGTGCAGGGGTAATTCTATCCCTATTGTGTAGTCCTTTTATTAATCTAACGGCTCTGTTTTGTACTCTGATTTTTCTTCAGCTGTTAATTTGGTAAGCTATAGAACAGTGAGTTGCAGTAATCAATTCTTGAAAATATGTGGTGATTAATGAGTATGGCCATAGATTTTTCATCTAAGTATTTGCTATTAAATGCTATGTTTTTAATGTGATAGTTACAATTTCTTACCATATTATTTATATGTTCATTCATTGTCAGTCTATCATCCATGATTACTCCAAGATTTCTGACAGATCTCTTTAGCTCAATTCTTTGGAAGCATACATTCACTTTTATCTTCATTGAGCTTGAGCTTTTTTGTTAACATCCAAGCCTTAATGTCATTCATTATTTCATGTATCTTTCTTTTAGCTTCATCAACTGATGCTATTGGGAAATAGAATTGTGTATCAATATATATATATATATATATATATATATATATATATATATATATATATATATATATATATATATATACTGCATGACGCAGGCCTCAAACATGATAAATCATGTCTGGGGTTTGGCCATTTCCATCACCACACTAGCCACTGTTGATTGGTGGGAGATTTTCACATGATCGCTCACAGCAAACCAACCTAGTATATATAGCTTTGCTGGTCATGACTATACTCAAACCCTTTTACCACTTTTACCCTTTTAGCCATTATATCATGTGTATTCTAAGGCATTCACAATTTCCCACCGCATATTGCTCGTTTATTGATAAATCCACATTATCGAAACACTTAGAAAAGTCTTAATTTTCCTCTTGAAAGCCTTAATAGCTTTAGTCTTTTGGACGTCTAGTTGGAGCTTATTGCATTGTGGGTGATTACACACACACACACACACACACACACACACACATATATATATATATATATATATATATATATATATATATATATATATATATATATATATACACACACACGTACAGTGGGGTTAATATTCATTTCTGAGTGGGGATACTGTAACGTGGTGAATGGGTTTGTGCAATGCCTTGATCAGCAAAACTGTACTAGTCAGGGCCATCCATACTAGTTTCGTTTGATGTGAGCGATCAGACTAAGGTCTCCCACCATCATCAATTCGCAATGTCCAGTTTGAAAATGGCCAAACGCAAGACATGACAAAGGACATGTCTGAGGCCCTTTCTTGTAATCGAGTAGAAACGGCTGCATTTGTTGTCTTTTTATTATTATATAAAGAAACTGGAAATCACTATAACGAGAGCTGTTTGGTTTTGCATTTTGTCAGTATGCTGAGAGGGAGCTGGGGCATAATTACTTACGTAGGCCTACTGATCAATTAATTTGTTAACACCATTCCATTGTTTAAGTTCGTTGTTTACTGTTAGGAGACTGAGTTACTACACATGCGTTGTTGGCATTCGCTTTTGCCAAGCTGTTCTGTTCTTAGTACGGTGTGATCATTACCTCTTTATTAACTAATTAAGAGCTTCCAAACATTTGTAATAAAGTTTCCGAGAGCTGTTTTACAAGAGCTCCTTTTTTCATATATGTTTCAGTTCCAAACTTGCAGCACAACTAGGCCTACAGTCCGAACAAGACTCCCGGGAGGAGTGCAGTGTATTTCGAAATTCAATGTAAATTCGTCAATTTCGGTATTTGATTATGCTAAGAACGCTGTCAGTTTAGTATTCGCTATTGTTCACCTGAAAGTTGAAAGTATCCCCGACATAGTAACTCGCAGCTTATCCTTTCACTGCCTGGCAGGACAGATTGCGATCGAAGCGAGCCTCGGTGGAGCAAAACCTATCTGAAGAACACTATATGAAGCTACGTTTACTATGAAATTTATTTTACGCCACTACATGAACAATATATTTTTATTAGTTGCCATCTTGGTTTTACTATATATTGCTGGCCATTATTATTACTGCAAATGACGTGTTGTTTATTCACCTTAAACCCGGGAACTGAGATCTCCCATAATTATTTCTATAAGGGGGAATGTAAAACTCATCAGCGGCTGGGTTGCCACAATGTTAACATATAAAAAATAGAAAACAATGGATAAAGCACAAGAAAGCAAGTAGGAGCTTACATACAAATATAAAAGTGAAACAACGCCTACGGTACCACTTTCAAGCACCGTTTTTCTGAGTACCGTTTTCTCCCGAGTACCGTTTTCTTTATCTTTAACATGGACACAGTCTGATCACATGACTCATGATTTGCTGTCCCTCTAACGGTTTTGGTTAGAAATTAAAGTATTCTACAATTACCATTTATTGTGTGTGCTTATGCACGCTCTTTCGTGTGTACAGTACATTATTATTATTATTATTATTATTATTATTATTATTATTATTATTATTATCATCTAAGCTACAACCCAAGTTGGTAAAACAGGATACATAAAGCCAGGGGCTCCAACAGGGTAAGGAAAGGAAATGAATAACCTATGAAAAAGTAATGAATAACGATTTTGAAGTTTCTTGACGTTTATATGCATATGTCATAAATAAACTATAGAGACTCTTCTCAGCCCGTTGAACATAAAAATCATCCGCTGCATGTTTGATTCGTATGTGTTGAATAAACATCTTAATTTGTTTGTGACTGTTTAGAGGTAAATTCAATCTTATTTTCGTAGTTATGTTGATATTAACTATGCAATTGTCAGTAACTTTTAATATTAAGTTCGGGGTATGGTGCCAGCTATGTTTCTCTGCTTGTTTTAGTTAACATAAGTTGGTTAAATATAACTTGATAATAATTTCCATTAGTGTATTGCATAAATATTTGTCATAATGTAGATAATTAGTTTGGTAAATTTGGAAGAGAAAGATTTGAAAGGACTTAAACATTAATGTTTCCAAAATAATATCACTGCTATTTATTTTAATGTTACTGTTCTTGAAATATTTTATTTTTCCCAGTTTCCTTTCCTCACTGGGCTATTTTCCCCGTTGAAGTCCCTAGGCTTACAACATCCCGTATTTCCAACTAGGATTGTGGTTAGCAAGTAATAATAATAATAATAATAATCCACTTATCCTCTTATGTTCTCTGTTTTATAAATGAAAAGGTTTTTATTGAGAAGTCGGCTTTATTTTGTAAGTATTACGTAAAGAAATTATTTTTGTTTATTTCCTAAGTACTTATCAAACTTCCATTAGGAATCTAGACCTAATGAGATCATTTGAGCGGAAGAAATTAATTCCTGGAAGCTCCAATATTTTGGCTTTTTTTTTTCTTTTTTATTATGAACAATGAAACGTTGCCTGGTTTTTCCCAGTGATTATGAATAATGAAAAGTTGGTCGTTTTCTAACGTTCATTTCACTGTTGAATAAGGGTAATGAAAAAGAAAATGTTTTTTCTCAACGGATTAGACACCAGGACAAAAGCGCAAATCCACGAAGTGTATCATAAAAAAACCGTTATATTCAATAACTCGGTTTAAGTGGTGATCTAAGTGGTGATCTGCCTTTGTACAAAGGCAGAGATACTTTTAGTATTATTAATCTTGAGCTTAGTATCAACTATTAGATGAAGATATTCTACTTATTCTCTCAACTACAATGTCATTCGATTTAGGTTATGAAAATACCACTTATAGCTTTCATTTTTTTGTTGTCAGCGGTTAGTTAACGCTGCTCATTTATTTTGTCTTTGATATTACTTCAGTTGCAAAGGTTTAACATTAAATAATTCTGTTGAATTATATGCTCGAAGCAGTTGATCAGTGTCTCTGTGGAGTATCTTCCCAGTCTTATGTGGTCGAAATACAGGGTAGTGGTGGCCTGTTGGTAACGTCCTTACCTGGTAATCGACAGACTGGAGTTCGAGTAATGCTCAAACTCAGTACAGTAGTTTCTTTGCTCGCTGCAACCACGCCATCCTTGTGAGCTAATGGTGGCCAAGTGGGTTAGTCACTGTCTGTACAAGCTTGCCGACCAGGGTTCGATTCCCGGCCGGAGCCAAGCTCTTGTCTTTGTGTGATTTCGCCTATGGCTCTGATCCCGAGGTCGTTAAGAGAATCCAGACATTAATGTATCAAAATATATATGGCTTATTTGAATATGAAAAACACGTAAAAATGTGCAAAATTTTTCATTAATTGAATGCCAAGTAACAAACTACCAATTAGCTATGATGGTGAAGATGGGTTGATTTCAACTCTAAGTACAAAATACCTGAATTCGACAGGTATAAGTACAGAAGAATTGTCATTGACTTTTATCTTTCTTCGTGGCCAAGTGGGTTAGTCACTGTCTGTACAAGCTTGCCGACCAGGGTTCGATTCCCGGCCAGAGCCAAGCTCTTGTCTTTGTGTGATTTCGCCTGGGGCTCTGATCCCGAGGTCGTTAAGAGAATCCAGACATTAATGTATCAAAAATATATATGGCTTATTTGAATATGAAAAACACGTAAAAATGTGCAAAATTTATCATTAATTGAATGCCAAGTAACAAACTACCAATTAGCTACGATGGTGAAGATGGGTTGATTTCAATTCTAAGTACAAAATACCTGAATTCGACAGGTATAAGTACAGAAGAATTGTCATTGACTTTTATCTTTCTTCGTGGCCAAGTGGGTTAGTCACTGTCTGTACAAGCTTGCCGACCAGGGTTCGATTCCCGGCCGGAGCCAAGCTCTTGTCTTTGTGTGATTTCGCCTGGGGCTCTGATCCCGAGGTCGTTAAGAGAATCCAGACATTAATGTATCAAAAATATATATGGCTTATTTGAATATGAATAACACGTAAAAATGTGCAAAATTTATCATTAATTGAATGCCAAGTAACAAACTACCAATTAGCTACGATGGTGAAGATGGGTTGATTTCAATTCTAAGTACAAAATACCTGAATTCGACAGGTATAAGTACAGAAGAATTGTCATTGACTTTTATCTTCCTTCGTGGCCAAGTGGGTTAGTCACTGTCTGTACAAGCTTGCCGACCAGGGTTCGATTCCCGGCCGGAGCCAAGCTCTTGTCTTTGTGTGATTTCGCCTGGGGCTCTGATCCCGAGGTCGTTAAGAGAATCCAGACATTAATGTATCAAAATATATATGGCTTATTTGAATATGAAAAACACGTAAAAATGTGCAAAATTTATCATATATATATATATATATATATACAGAGAGAGAGAGAGAGAGAGAGAGAGAGAGAGAGAGAGAGCGTGTGTATGTATATACTTATGTGTGTGTATTTATTTATTGAATTATATATCCTTCAATCAGTAATTTTCATTAGCACATACTGCAATTTGCTTTTCATGAACGACTTTCGAATAAGCTGGAGAGTACTAAACAAAGGACCATAAAGAGGAGTTTGCCTTTGTGTAAACTGTCCAAGATTTAAGCATCCACTTAACATTGCTGAAGTGGTGGCAGTCTTCTCTTGGCTTAAAAGCCACCGTAAAGTCTGGGTCCTCACTTCACTCCGCATTCTCTACACTACAGGTATAAACATAATAAAACATTAAATTGCCATATAGCGCACCGTGCCGGTTGACGCCAGGTTTATTTTTCCAATGAATCATATTTATAGAAAACAATATAGATGTAACATCACATATTCTAATAACTTTTACAAACTTCTGTACTGATATAGCAGTGCATATTTAAAACAAAATTAACAAACTTTCAAATTAACATATAAGCCTCCTCTGCCGCCCAGGAAAAACCATAGATAAAAAACAAAATCTCAAGTTTTGAAAAAACTATGGAAACCTGTGTATCCACGGCAATAATGCAGAGTAACTCAAATTTGAGTGGTGGAACCTCACTCTTGTACTACTAATAAATAATAATGATAATAATATTAATAATAAATTCGACTTGCTCGGGCTAGCGTGCGCTAGAAAGTGACCACTTACTAAATACCTCTTCAAACATTGAATACGTTTCACCCAACACTAAATTCTCATTGGCCACTGCCTACAAAACAACTGAACTTAAGTAACAAGATACTTAAGATCTGCTTACATGTCGTTAGGACAATTATTTTTCGCTATACTTCGTAACGCGAAAAAATTTTATTAATTGCTTCTGCGAATGTCGTAGAGGTGCTTGCAAATATTAATTGCAAAATGCTCTCTCTCTCTCTCTCTCTCTCTCTCTCTCTCTCTCTCTCTCTCTCTCTCTCTCTCTCTCTCTCTCTCTCTCTCTCGTCTTCCGAGAAAAGATTGCATCCGTGCCAAACGAGATAAATGGATTGTGATTATATTCTCTTACCACCCAAAAGGAAAAACAAGCAAAGGAGTAGAGAGAGAGAGAGAGAGAGAGAGAGAGAGAGAGAGAGAGAGGGAGAGAGAGAGGGAAAGAAGGAGATCTTAATGTACAACAAGAGAAGGGTTTTATCCAACACAAATGGAACAGAAGATCTTTCCTTTTTGAAGTAAAGACGTTGGTAGCAAAAAGGGAACATGCGAATGGCGTGATATATACTTAGAGTTTTACAGGAAAGGAATTATTATTTTTTAATTATAAAGGGATATAGAATTTGATTATACTTTCGTAGTATATCAAGCGGTGTGGGACACTCATTATTTATTATATACGTATACACAGAATGTTTCAGTTCTGATATTAAGATTTTTTTCTTTAGTTGGTAATTTATTATACTGATGTATTTTGCCTTTAATCTGCAGCTTACGTGGTTTGCATTTTCTTTGTTATATTAGTTGTTTCAGTTTACTGCTTGAATTACATAATGCTGTACGTAGTCCTTTTCTTTGAGAAATTGGTCCGCAAGTCTGGAAATATGTTAATTACAAAGAAGTAAACGGCGGAATATTAATAGAACGATTACAGACATATATATATATATATATATATATATATATATGTGTGTATATATATATATATATATATATATATATTATATATATTTATTTATATATATATATATATTATATATTTATTTATATATATATATATATATATATATATATTATATATATATATATTATATATATATATATATGTGTGTGTGTGTGTGAATGGAGAAGTATTGAATTAAAAGCTCAAGATAGAGACGACTGGCGAAATCTAATGGAGGCCCTTTGCGTCAATAGACGTGTGAGGAGATGATGATGAGATGATATGTATGTGTGTGTCCGTGTATGAGCATCGTATCCGTCCAATGATAATTGTATGAAAAATAATGTGCCGCTAACTAGGATAATTCCCGAGACATATACCGTACCCTTTTCCTCTTGCAATGTTAGACATCTCTGTTCATTCCAGCTAAAACAATTTAACCGTTACGCTGTGGAATAGATAAGCTGTAAGACAACTTTAATTGAAAAAGACATGTACCACATGTATCTCGTCGCGAAATTGCTGCTGCTGTTAGGTATCGTTGATGTAATTCCCCGATCCCTTCCTTTTAACAGTTGCGAGAAAAATAGACGCAAATTACCCTCCATAAACATTCAGAGAGATAAGTTTAGCGAAGGCAGCGAGCAATTTGAATGTAAGGAAAATTCACTGTTTTATCCTGTAGTTTCTTTCTACCAAATGGTTTCATCATCATCATCATCTCCTCCTACGCTTGTTGACGCAAAGGGCCTTGGTTAGATTTTGCTGGTCGTCTCTATCTTTAGCATTTAATTCACCATTCATACTACACCATTCATCATCATCTACTTTGCAATCCATAGTCCTTAGCCATGTAGGCCTGGGTCTTTTAACTCTTCTGGTGCTATGTAGAGCCCAATTTAATGTTTGGTGAACCAATCTCTCGTGGAGAGTGCGAAGAGCATGCCCAAACCATCTCCATCTACCCCTCATCATGATCTCATCTACATATGACACTTGAGTAATCTCTCTTCTAGTTTCATTTCTAATCCTGTCCTGCTATTTAACTCCCAATATCCTTCTTAGGGCCATGTTCAAATGGTTTAGTAATTATTATTGTAGTAGTTTGGTGCATGAGCTCTTCTTAAAATGCATGAGGGTGTGTGGAAAAGGATTAATTTGCATAGCAATTATTTCAGGAATACCCCATCACTCTTCTCTCACTAATTGTTTCATCATGATAAGTATTAAGACTTACAAGATATAAGGTAGTAGATTGGCCAAGGCACCAGCCACCCGTTGAAGTACAACCGCTAGATATTTATTGGGTTCTTTAACTGGCCATTTAGTTTTACATTGGATACATCTCTGGTTACGGCTCGTTTTTCCTTCGCTTATATGTATACTGAATAGTCTGGTACATTCTTTACACATGTTCCTCTTTCCTCATACACCAGACACCGCTAAGATAACCGAAAACTAATTCTTCTTCACTTTAGGGTTGTAGTGGTCGATGTAGTAACGTACCTGCTTGGTGATCACTAGACTGGGGTTCGAGTCTTGCTCAAACTTGTTAGTTTCTTTGATCGCTGCAACCTCACCATCCTTGTGAGCTAAGGATAGGGGGAACCCTATAGGTTTATCTGTTGAGTCATCAGCAGCTATTGCCTGGCCCTCCTTGGTCCTAGCTTGGGTGGAGAGGGGGCATGGGCGCTGCTGATTGTATGTGTATATGGTCAGTCTCTAGGGCATTGCCCGGCTTGATAGTGCGGTGTCACTGTCCCTTACCTCTGCCATTCACGAGTGGCCTTCAGACCTTTAATAGGTCATCTAGTGTGTGTATGTGTATGTGTGTGTGTGTAGTAATTAAGATATCTGTATTTCCTTACGTGATTAAACTTTTGAACAGACATGCGAATATTTTTACTTTATACTCGTTCTTGTTGAAGTAATGTTATCAGACATGGAAATGTCTTTGCATGTTACCTAACGCGGCGAGTATGCAGCTTAAGCAAGACATGACACCACCTTCTTATAGATTTAGTAAGGAAAATTATACCCTCCACGATTTGAAGCTTATGTAAACCTGTCTATGAAATAGCCAGGGATGCGGAAATCCTCTCTCTCTCTCTCTCTCTCTCTCTCTCTCTCTCTCTCTCTCTCTCTCTCTGAGCTTATATGACCCGTCTATGGAATAGCCAGGGATGCGGAAAGCCTTCTCTCTCTCTCTCTCTCTCTCTCCTCTCTCTCTCTCTCTCTCTCTCTCTCTCTCTCTCTCTCTCTCTCTCTCTCTCTATGAAGCTTATGTGACCTGTCTACGAAATATCAATGGGTGCGGAAAGGCGCTCTCCTCTCTCTCTCTCTCTCTCTCTCTCTCTCTCTCTCTCTCTCTCTCTCTCTCTCTCTCTCTCTCTCTCTCAAGCTTATGTGACCTGTCTATGTAATAGCCAGGGATGCGGAAAGCCTTCTCTCTCTCTCTCTCTCCCTCTCTCTCTCCTCTCCTCTCTCTCTCTCTCTGAAGCTTATGTGACCTGTCTGTGAAATAGCCAGGGATGCGGAAAGCCTTCTCTCTCTCTCTCTCTCTCCTCTCTCTCTCTCTCTCCCTCTCTCTCTCTCTCTCTCTCTCTCTCTCTCTCTCATTCTGAAGCTTATGTAACCTGTCTATGAAATATCCAGGGATGCGGAAAGCTCTCTCTCTCTCTCTCTCTCTCTCTCTCTCTCTCTCTCTCTCTCTCTCTCTCTCTCTCTCTCTCTCTCTCTCTAATGTCAGAGTACATTCATAAAGCATTAATTATTCTACTATTTTATTCCTTCTGATAATGGTCGATACTAGGGTTATGAGATTTAGAAAAAAGCTGCAAATTATATAGTGGATTAATGAGAAAACATTCTACCTTGGAAATATTCTTTCTTTTTTTTTTTTTTTTTTTTTTTTTTTGGTGATTATGCGTTTAGTTATAATTCGTACCTCACATATGGTCATTAAATGCTTATATATATATATATATATATATATATATATATATATATATATATATATATATATATATATATAGTTGATATGAATACGCACGCATACAAGTTACTTATGTTTCATGCTAATTATTGCTATGTAGTATGATGTATAGGATGGGTAATTGATAATAGAATTAATGAACAAAATGTTTTATATTATTTAAATGTAAGAATTTAGCTAACTTGGAACTTAGGGAGGGTTGGAATGTTATGTTTGAATTTCACCATAAAGACAGAAGCGATAACAAATGAGTTTTTATATTAATGCTATATGTATAAGTACATAACTTCCTGAATCCCGAAAGCACCAAGATTGGAATGTTCATGACGAGCTAAAAAGAATTAAAGTTATCGTAACAGATGAGTTAGATATTGATTTTAGCGTATAACTACCTCGTGAATCCCAAGAGTACAATGATAAAATTTTCATTTGGAACTTAAACACTAATGAGGGTGTATCAGATGAGTTGTATCTTAAATCGAGTACACAACATTCGTAATCCATCAGTTATCAAAGTTAAAATGATCTTGGAGAACTTAGCCATTATGGAAACATGGATTGGAGATTCATGTATTTTAAGAGTCTTCCACATGTTCAAATGTTGGGAATAAAAAAAATATTTTGGGGGAACCTAACTACAATGAGAGCTATAGTAACAGATAAGTTTGATTTCAATTCTAGTACACAACCCCCTTGAAGAATAATGGCAGTACAGTCAAAGCCGACTTAGATATCTTTTGATTGCTGAATGTATGCCTTTCATGTGAGTAGGAAATCTAACAGCTAAAGGATTAAATCTGGGCGGGACCAAAAGCGTTTATATTTTATAATTATTTTCTAGCTTGTGTTTTTCCCTAAATCAAATAAATCTGATATCAAATTTTTTATCGAAAAAATACATAATTTTTTGTATATCCTCATAAACATAGGCCAACATAATCCTTTACTGTACATTAGAAAGGGCCCCGGCATTTTTTGTTATTCATAACTAAAGCTTTCATAGATATTTTGAAAGCTTAAATAATATGCCTGGATAGCCATTGCCATGTTCCAGCCTTTGTGGAATTATATAAAAGGAATAATATAGAGGCCTCAATTGCTTTTGACCGGGAAGTACGATGGTTCTTCGTGAATAAAACATGTCGTAGTTAGTTTAATTTAATTTTTTTTTATTTTAGTGCAAGGAATCAAAACGCTCCGGAAGCATTTTATACATTATAGATGCTGTCTGAGTAAAGATATCTTAGTAATCTTAGTATTCTGGGTGCATTTAAACGTTTAAATTCTGTCTAAGAAAATATCGGGCAGTAATATAAGTCTTCTGGAATCTTTTGTTGATGGAGAGGATTATTAGTTGCACATTAACGAATTTCCCTTATGAAATGTGATATCATATGTTAATGCAAACATAACCCTTGCATAATAAGGCTTATGTTTTCAAGTAGAAAAGTCACCAGAAAGAAAGCGTTTAAAAAAGATGTTTTGATTTCTTATATAACCCATACAACGCGTATGGCTACGTGATTCAGTGCAGTTTCCTCTCTCTCTCTTCAGTATATCTTGAGTGACCTTTAATTGCCATGAATATGGAATTTTCTCTATTTTTCTAGTTCTTTAGTGACTAACTCAAGTTCGTTTGATCTCTCTTTGCTATTCTAAAACATTCAAATTTCATTTAAAAAGGACCAATTACCTTATTTTTCTTTGTTGGAGCACCGTAATAACTTCTAGTTTTCATAGCCAGTTGTGTAACATTCTCCTTTTGAATGGTTTTAAATGTTACTGTATATATTGCCAGTTTCCTTAATTCTGTTAACATACTCTAATGCAATAATTATATGTGTCAGTCTTACTGTCTAGATAACTAATTTGCTTCCTTTTTTTAACTCTAATTGAACAGATAAGAGACACATAATTAGATATATAAGTCTGTAAACAATGAGCTTGAATAATGTATTATTAACATTGATTATAGATGCCGATCTCAATCTTGATTTCTCTCAAGAAGGATTGACGAAATTGGAAAATTTGCTGGTGTAAATTTGCATAGAAAGACCATAGACAGACGCAAGTGGAAGGACATGTCTGAGGCCTTTGTTCTGCAGTGGACTATATGTGTGCGTGTATATATATATATATATATATATATATATGTGTGTGTGTGTGTGTATGTATGTATATACATGTACACACATATACACACGCACGGGTCATGCATACACCCATTATACAGAAACACAGAAAGATGTACTGTATAAGTGCATTTATGAAAGATGAAATATTCTGACAAATATGAGGTTTATGACGTTCGTTTTCAAAACCACCTAGCCAGCCAGATAACCTTTACCATCCACGCAGCTATCGTATTGATTTGAACCAAGATAGAAATCCCATGACTATCCCCTCACTTTTTATGATGGCTGCTTGTGACGCCTTTGAAGAAAGAGATGATTGACGGCATCCCCTCCCCCCTTAAAAAAAAAAAAAATGGAACATGAAAAGCCAACTGCTGAAATGTTCTCGTAAATAAATCCAGGCAAACGGAAGTCGGTCCTAAGCGTGACCACCGAAAAACCCGAACTCGAGTTTTCGTCTGACGAATATCCAACGATGCATAAATCTATCCGCAATTGAGGGGGAGAGAGAGAGACTGGGTCACACTATTTCGGATTCTATTTCTGATTTGTGTTGGGAATCACAATCCATTATATAGAGGGGTGGTGTCAGTTTTTGTTTATGTGAAGAGAATTATTAATTTGATATGAAGTCTGTAAGTTAAATGTTGGCCATATGGCCCACAAATGCAATTTGTCCACTTAATTATTATTA
>NC_090727.1:31204140-31219140 GCF_036898095.1 Palaemon carinicauda
AGAGAGAGGAAACTGCACTGAATCACGTAGCCATACGCGTTGTATGGGTTAGATAAGAAATCAAAACATCTTTTTTTAACGCTTTCTTTCTGGTGACTTTTCTACTTGAAAACATAAGCCTTATTATGCAAGGGTTATGTTTGCATTAACATATGATATCACATTTCATAAGGGAAATTCGTTAATGTGCAACTAATAATCCTCTCCATCAACAAAAGATTCCAGAAGACTTATATTACTGCCCGATATTTTCTTAGACAGAATTTAAACGTTTAAAATGCACCCAGAATACTAAGATTACTAAGATATCTTTACTCAGACAGCATCTATAATGTATAAAATGCTTCCGGAGCGTTTTGATTCCTTGCACTAAAATAAAAAAAATAAAATTAAACTAACTACGACATGTTTTATTCACGAAGAACCATCGTACTTCCCGGTCAAAAGCAATTGAGGCCTCTATATTATTCCTTTTATATAATTCCACAAAGGCTGGAACATGGCAATGGCTATCCAGGCATATTATTTAAGCTTTCAAAATATATGAAAGCTTTAGTTATGAATAACAAAAAATGCCGAGGCCCTTTCTAATGTACAGTAAAGGATTATGTTGGCCTATGTTTATGAGGATATACAAAAAATTATGTATTTTTTCGATAAAAATTTGATATCAGATTTATTTGATTTAGGGAAAACCACAAGCTAGAAAGTAATTATAAAATATAAACGCATTTGGTCCCGCCCAGATTTAATCCTTTAGCTGTTAGATTTCATACTCACATGAAAGGCATACATTCAGCAATCAAAAGATATCTAAGTCGGCTTTGACTGTACTGCCATTATTCTTCAAGGGGGTTGTGTACTAGAATTGAAATCAAACTTATCTGTTACTATAGCTCTCATTGTAGTTAGGTTCCCCCAAAATATTTTTTTTATTCCCAACATTTGAACATGTGGAAGACTCTTAAAATACATGAATCTCCAATCCACGTTTCCATAATGGCTAAGTTCTCCAAGATCATTTTAACTTTGATAACTGATGGATTACGAATGTTGTGTACTCGATTTAAGATACAACTCTTCTGATACACCCTCATTAGTGTTTAAGTTCCAAATGAAAATTTTATCATTGTACTTTTGGGATTCACGAGGTAGTTATACGCTAAAATCAATATCTAACTCATCTGTTACGATAACTTTAATTATTTTTAGCTCGTCAAGAACATTCCAATCTTGGTGCTTTCGGGATTCAGGAAGTTATGTACTTATACATATAGCATTAATATAAAACTCATTTGTTATCGCTTCTGTCTTTATGGTGAAATTCAAACATAACATTCCAACCCTCCCTAAGTTCCAAGTTAGCTAAATTCTTACATTTAAATAATATAAAACATTTTGTTCATTAATTCTATTATCAATTACCCATCCTATACATCATACTACATAGCAATAATTAGCATGAAACATAAGTAACTCGTATGCGTGCGTATTCATATCAGCTATATATATATATATATATATATATATATATATAAAAGCATTTAATGACCATATGTGAGGTACGAATTATAACTAAACGCGTAATCACCATAAAAAAAAAAAAAAAAAAAAAAAAAAAAAAATATCTCCAAGGTAGAATGTTTTCTCATTAATCCACTATATAATTTGCACCTTTTTTCTAAATCTCATAAACCTAGTATCGACCATTATCAGAAGGAATAAAATAGTAGAATAATTAATGGTTTATGAATGTACTCTGACATTAGAGAGAGAGAGAGAGAGAGAGAGAGAGAGAGAGAGAGAGAGAGAAGGCTTTCCGCATCCCTGGCTATTGCATAGATGGGTCATATAAGCTTCAGAGAGAGAGAGAGAGAGAGAGAGAGAGAGAGAGAGAGAGAGAGAAGGCTTTCCGCATCCCTGGTTATTTCACAGACAGGTCACATAAGCTTCAGAGAGAGAGAGAGAGAGAGAGAGAGAGAGAGAGAGAGAGAGAGAGAGAAGGCTTTCCGCATCCCTGGTTATTTCACAGACAGGTCACATAAGCTTCAGAGAGAGAGAGAGAGAGAGAGAGGAGAGAGAGAGAGAGAGAGAGAGAGAGAGAGAGAGAGAGCTTTCCGCATCCCTGGATATTTCATAGACAGGTTACATAAGCTTCAGAATGAGAGAGAGAGAGAGAGAGAGAGAGAGAGAGAGAGAGAGAGAGAGAGAAGGCTTTCCGCATCCCTGGCTATTTCACAGACAGGTCACATAAGCTTCAGAGAGAGAGAGAGAGAGAGAGAGAGAGAGAGAGAGAGAGAGAGAGAAGGCTTTCCGCATCCCTGGCTATTACATAGACAGGTCACATAAGCTTGAGAGGAGAGAGAGAGAGAGAGAGAGAGAGAGAGAGAGAGAGAGAGAAGGCTTTCCGCATCCCTGGCTATTCCATAGATGGGTCATATAAGCTTCAGAGAGAGAGAGAGAGAGAGAGAGAGAAGGAGAGAGAGAGAGAGAGAAGGCTTTCCGCATCCCTGTTATTTCACAGACAGGTCACATAAGCTTCAGAGAGAGAGAGAGAGAGAGAGAGAGAGAGAGAGAGAGAGAGCTTTCCGCATCCCTGGATATTTCATAGACAGGTTACATAAGCTTCAGAATGAGAGAGAGAGAGAGAGAGAGAGAGAGAGAGAGAGAGGAGAGAGAGAGAAGGCTTTCCCGCATCCCTGGCTATTTCACAGACAGGTCACATAAGCTTCAGAGAGAGAGAGAGAGAGAGAGAGAGAGAGAGAGAGAGGAGCGCTTTCCGCACCCCATTGATATTTCGTAGACAGGTCACATAAGCTTCATAGAGAGAGAGAGAGAGAGAGAGAGAGAGAGAGAGAGAGAGAGAGAGAGAGAAGGCTCTCCGCATCCCTGGTTATTCCATAGACGGGTCATAAAGCTTCAGAGAGAGAGAGAGAGAGAGAGAGAGAGAGAGAGAGAGAGAGAGAGAGAGAGAGGATTTCCGCATCCGTGGCTATTTCATAGACAGGTTACATAAGCTTCAAATCGTGGAGGGTATAATTTTCCTTACTAAATCTATAAGAAGGTGGGTGTCATGTCTTGCTTAAGCTGCATACTCGCCGAGTTAGGTAACATGCAAAGACATTTCCATGTCTGATAACATTACTTCAACAAGAACGAGTATAAAGAAAAAATATTCGCATGTCTGTTCAAAAAGTTTAATCACGTAAGGAAATACAGATATCTTAATTACTACACACACACACATACACACACTAGATGACCTATTAAAGGTCTGAAGGCCACTCATGAATGGCAGAGGTAAGGGACAGTGACACCGCACTATCAAGCCGGGCGATGCCCTAGAGACTGACCATATACACATACGATCAGCAGCGCCCATGCCCCCTCTCCACCCAAGCTAGGACCAAGGAGGGCCCAGGCAATAGCTGCTGATGACTCAACAGATAAACCTATAGGGTTCCCCCTATCCTTAGCTCACAAGGATGGTGAGGTTGCAGCGATCAAAGAAACTAACAAGTTTGAGCAAGACTCGAACCCCCAGTCTAGTGATCACCAAGCAGGTACGTTACTACATCGACCACTACAACCCTAAAGTGAAGAAGAATTAGTTTTCGGTTATCTTAGCGGTGTCTGGTGTATGAGGAAAGAGGAACATGTGTAAAGAATGTACCAGACTATTCAGTATACATATAAGCGAAGGAAAAACGAGCCGTAACCAGAGATGTATCCAATGTAATACTAAATGGCCAGTTAAAGAACCCAATAAATATCTAGCGGTTGTATTTCAACGGGTGGCTGGTGCCTTGGCCAATCTACTACCTTATATCTTGTAAGTCTTAATACTTATCATGATGAAACAATTAGTGAGAGAAGAGTGATGGGGTATTCCTGAAATAATTGCTATGGCAAATTAATCCTTTTCCACACACACCCTCATGCATTTTAAGAAGAGCTCATGCACCAAACTACTACAATAATAATTACTAAACCATTTGAACATGGCCCTAAGAAGGATATTGGGAGTTAAATAGCAGGACAGGATTAGAAATGAAACTAGAAGAGAGATTACTCAAGTGTCATATGTAGATGAGATCATGATGAGGGGTAGATGGAGATGGTATGGGCATGCTCTTCGCACTCTCCACGAGAGATTGGTTCACCAAACATTAAATTGGGCTCTACATAGCACCAGAAGAGTTAGAAGACCCAGGCCTACATGGCTAAGGACTATGGATTGCAAAGTAGATGATGATGAATGGTGTAGTATGAATGGTGAATTAAATGCTAAAGATAGAGACGACCAGCAAAATCTAACCAAGGCCCTTTGCGTCAACAAGCGTAGGAGGAGATGATGATGATGATGAAACCATTTGGTAGAAAGAAACTACAGGATAAAACAGTGAATTTTCCTTACATTCAAATTGCTCGTTTATTATCTCTCTGGGGTAATTTGCGTCTATTTTTCTCGCAACTGTTAAAAGGAAGGGATCGGGGAATTACATCAAGGATACCTAACAGCAGCAGCAATTTCGCGACGAGATACATGTGGTACATGTCTTTTTCAATTAAAGTTGTCTTACAGCTTATCTATTCCACAGCGCAACGGTTAAATTGTTTTAGCTGGAATGAACAGAGATGTCTAACATTGCAAGAGGAAAAGGGTACGGTATATGTCTCGGGAATTATCATAGTTAGCGGCACATTATTTTTCATACAATTATCATTGGACGGATACGATGCTCATACACGGACACACACATACATATCATCTCATCATCATCTCCTCACACGTCTATTGACGCAAAGGGCCTCCATTAGATTTCGCCAGTCGTCTCTATCTTGAGCTTTTAATTCAATACTTCTCCATTCACACACACACACATATATATATATATAATATATATATATATATATATATATATATATATATATATATATATATATATATATATATATATATATATACATAAATATATATATAAATATATATATAATATATATATAAATAAATATATATAATATATATATATATATATATATATATATATATATATATATATATATATGTCTGTAATCGTTCTATTAATATTTCGCCGTTTACTTCTTTGTAATTAACATATTTCCAGACTTGCGGACCAATTTCTCAAAGAAAAGGACAACGTACAGCATTATGTAATTCAAGCTGTAAATTGAAACAACTAATATAACAAAGAAAATGCAAACCACGTAAGCTGCAGATTAAAGGCAAAATACATCAGTATAATAAATTACCAACTAAAGAAAAAAATCTTAGTATCAGAACTGAAACATTCTGTGTATACGTATATAATAAATAATGAGTGTCCCACACCGCTTGATATACTACGAAAGTATAATCAAATTCTATATCCCTTTATAATTAAAAAATAATAATTCCTTTCCTGTAAAACTCTAAGTATATTTCACGCCATTCGCATGTTCCCTTTTTGCTACCAACGTCTTTACTTCAAAAAGGAAAGATCTTCTGTTCCATTTGTGTTGGATAAAACCCTTCTCTTGTTGTACATTAAGATCTCCTTCTTTCCCTCTCTCTCTCTCTCTCTCTCTCTCTCTCTCTCTCTCTCTCTCTCTCTCTCTCTCTCTCTCTCTCTCTACTCCTTTGCTTGTTTTTCCTTTTGGGTGGTAAGAGAATATAATCACAATCCATTTATCTCGTTTGGCGCGGATGCAATCTTTTCTCGGAAGACGAGAGAGAGAGAGAGAGAGAGAGAGAGAGAGAGAGAGAGAGAGAGAGAGAGAGAGAGAGAGAGAGCATTTTGCAATTAATATTTGCAAGCACCTCTACGAAATTCAAAGAAGCAATTAACAAGACTTTACGGTGGCTTTTAAGCCAAGAGAAGACTGCCACCACTTCAGCAATGTTAAGTGGATGCTTAAATCTTGGACAGTTTACACAAAGGCAAACTCCTCTTTATGGTCCTTTGTTTAGTACTCTCCTGCTTATTCGAAAGTCGTTCATGAAAAGCAAATTGCAGTATGTGCTAATGAAAATTACTGATTGAAGGATATATAATTAAATAAATAAATACACACACATAAGTATATACATACACACGCTCTCTCTCTCTCTCTCTCTCTCTCTCTCTCTCTCTCTCTCTGTATATATATGTATATATATATATATATATATATATATATATATATATATATATATATATATATATATATATGATAAATTTTGCAATTTTTTACGTGTTTTTCATATTCAAATAAGCCATATATATTTTGATACATTAATGTCTGGATTCTCTTAACGACCTCGGGATCAGAGCCCCAGGCGAAATCACACAAAGACAAGAGCTTGGCTCCGGCCGGGAATCGAACCCTGGTCGGCAAGCTTGTACAGACAGTGACTAACCCACTTGGCCACGAAGAAAGATAAAAGTCAATGACAATTCTTCTGTACTTATACCTGTCGAATTCAGGTATTTTGTACTTAGAATTGAAATCAACCCATCTTCACCATCGTAGCTAATTGGTAGTTTGTTACTTGGCATTCAATTAATGATAAATTTTGCACATTTTTACGTGTTTTTCATATTCAAATAAGCCATATATATTTTTGATACATTAATGTCTGGATTCTCTTAACGACCTCGGGATCAGAGCCCCAGGCGAAATCACACAAAGACAAGAGCTTGGCTCCGGCCGGGAATCGAACCCTGGTCGGCAAGCTTGTACAGACAGTGACTAACCCACTTGGCCACGAAGAAAGATAAAAGTCAATGACAATTCTTCTGTACTTATACCTGTCGAATTCAGGTATTTTGTACTTAGAATTGAAATCAACCCATCTTCACCATCGTAGCTAATTGGTAGTTTGTTACTTGGCATTCAATTAATGATAAATTTTGCACATTTTTACGTGTTTTTCATATTCAAATAAGCCATATATATTTTGATACATTAATGTCTGGATTCTCTTAACGACCTCGGGATCAGAGCCATAGGCGAAATCACAAAAAGAAAAGAGCTTGGCTCCGGCCGGGAATCGAACCCTGGTCGGCAAGCTTGTACAGACAGTGACTAACCCACTTGGCCACCATTAGCTCACAAGGATGGCGTGGTTGCAGCGAGCAAAGAAACTACTGTACTGAGTTTGAGCATGACTCGAACTCCAGTCTGTCGATTACCAGGCAAGGACGTTACCAACAGGCCACCACTACCCTGTATTTCGACCACATAAGACTGGGAAGATACTCCACAGAGACACTGATCAACTGCTTCGAGCATATAATTCAACAGAATTATTTAATGTTAAACCTTTGCAACTGAAGTAATATCAAAGACAAAATAAATGAGCAGCGTTAACTAACCGCTGACAACAAAAAAATGAAAGCTATAAGTGGTATTTTCATAACCTAAATCGAATGACATTGTAGTTGAAAGAATAAGTAGAATATCTTCATCTAATAGTTGATACTAAGCTCAAGATTAATAATACTAAAAGTATCTCTGCCTTTGTACAAAGGCAGATCACCACTTAGATCACCACTTAAACCGAGTTATTGAATATAACGGTTTTTTTATGATACACTTTGTGGATTTGCGCTTTTGTCCTGGTGTCTAATCCGTTGAGAAAAAAACATTTTCTTTTTCGTTACCCTTATTCAACAGTGAAATGAACGTTAGAAAACGACCAACTTTTCATTATTCATAATCACTGGGAAAAACCAGGCAACGTTTCATTGTTCATAATAAAAAAGAAAAAAAAAAAAGCCAAAATATTGGAGCTTCCAGGAATTAATTTCTTCCGCTCAAATGATCTCATTAGGTCTAGATTCCTAATGGAAGTTTGATAAGTACTTAGGAAATAAACAAAAATAATTTCTTTACGTAATACTTACAAAATAAAGCCGACTTCTCAATAAAAACCTTTTCATTTATAAAACAGAGAACATACGAGGATACGTGGATTATTATTATTATTATTATTATTATTATTATTATTACTTGCTAACCACAATCCTAGTTGGAAATACGGGATGTTGTAAGCCTAGGGACTTCAACGGGGAAAATAGCCCAGTGAGGAAAGGAAACTGGGAAAAATAAAATATTTCAAGAACAGTAACATTAAAATAAATAGCAGTGATATTATTTTGGAAACATTAATGTTTAAGTCCTTTCAAATCTTTCTCTTCCAAATTTACCAAATTAATTATCTACATTATGACAAATATTTATGCAATACACTAATGGAAATTATTATCAAGTTATATTTAACCAACTTATGTTAACTAAAACAAGCAGAGAAACATAGCTGGCACCATACCCCGAACTTAATATTAAAAGTTACTGACAATTGCATAGTTAATATCAACATAACTACGAAAATAAGATTGAATTTACCTCTAAACAGTCACAAACAAATTAAGTTGTTTATTCAACACATACGGATCAAACATGCAGCGGATGATTTTTATGTTCAACGGGCTGAGAAGAGTCTCTATAGTTTATTTATGACATATGCATATAAACGTCAAGAAACTTCAAAATCGTTATTCATTACTTTTTCATAGGTTATTCATTTCCTTTCCTTACCCTGTTGGAGCCCCTGGCTTTATGTATCCCGTTTTACCAACTTGGGTTGTAGCTTAGATGATAATAATAATAATAATAATAATAATGTACTGTACACACGAAAGAGCGTGCATAAGCACACACAATATATGGTAATTGTAGAATACTTTAATTTCTAACCAAAACTGTTAGAGGGACAGCAAATCATGAGTCATGTGATCAGACTGTGTCCACGTTAAAGATAAAGAAAACGGTACTCGGGAGAAAACGGTACTCAGAAAAACGGTGCTTGAAAGTGGTACCGTAGGCGTTGTTTCACTTTTATATTTGTATGTAAGCTCCTACTTGCTTTCTTGTGCTTTATCCATTGTTTTCTATTTTTTATATGTTAACATTGTGGCAACCCAGCCGCTGATGAGTTTTACATTCCCCCTTATAGAAATAATTATGGGAGATCTCAGTTCCCGGGTTTAAGGTGAATAAACAACACGTCATTTGCAGTAATAATAATGGCCAGCAATATATAGTAAAACCAAGATGGCAACTAATAAAAATATATTGTTCATGTAGTAGCGTAAAATAAATTTCATAGTAAACGTAGCTTCATATAGTGTCCTTCAGATAGGTTTTGCTCCACCGAGGCTCGCTTCGATCGCAATCTGTCCTGCCAGGCAGTGAAAGGATAAGCTGCGAGTTACTATGTCGGGGATACTTTCAACTTTCAGGTGAACAATAGCGAATACTAAACTGACAGCGTTCTTAGCATAATCAAATACCGAAATTGACGAATTTACATTGAATTTCGAAATACACTGCACTCCTCCCGGGAGTCTTGTTCGGACTGTAGGCCTAGTTGTGCTGCAAGTTTGGAACTGCAACATATATGAAAAAAGGAGCTCTTGTAAAACAGCTCTCGGAAACTTTATTACAAATGTTTGGAAGCTCTTAATTAGTTAATAAAGAGGTAATGATCACACCGTACTAAGAACAGAACAGCTTGGCAAAAGCGAATGCCAACAACGCATGTGTAGTAACTCAGTCTCCTAACAGTAAACAACGAACTTAAACAATGGAAAGGTGTTATCAAATTAATTGATCAGATTGTAGGCCTACGTAAGTAATTATGCCCCAGCTCCCTCTCAGCATACTGACAAAATGCAAAACCAAACAGCTCTCGTTATAGTGATTTCCAGTTTCTTTATATAATAATAAAAAGACAACATATGCAGCCGTTTCTACTCGATTACAAGAAAGGGCCTCAGACATGTCCTTTGTCATGTCTTGTGTTTGGCCATTTTCCAACTGGACATTGCGAATTGATGATGGTGGGAGACCTTAGTCTGATCGCTCACATCAAACGAAACTAGTATGGATGGCCCTGACTAGTACAGTTTTGCTGATCAAGGCATTGCACAAACCCATTCACCACGTTACAGTATCCCCACTCAGAAATGAATATTAACCCCACTGTACGTGTGTGTATGTGTGTATATATATATATATATATATATATATATATATATATATATATATATATATATATATATAATATATATATATATATATATATATATATATATATATATATATATATATATATATATATATAAGTATATATATATTTATATATATATATATATATATATATATATATATATATATATATATATATTTATATATATATATATATATATATATATATATATATATATATATATATATATATATATATATATATATATATATGTGTGTGTGTGTGTGTGTGTGTGTGTGTGTGTAATCACCCACAATGCAATAAGCTCCAACTAGACGTCCAAAAGACTAAAGCTATTAAGGCTTTCAAGAGGAAAATTAAGACTTTTCTAAGTGTTTCGATAATGTGGATTTATCAATAAACGAGAAATATGCGGTGGGAAATTGTGAATGCCTTAGAATACACATGATATAATGGCTAAAAGGGTAAAAGTGGTAAAAGGGTTTGAGTATAGTCATGACCAGCAAAGCTATATATACTAGGTTGGTTTGCTGTGAGCGATCATGTGAAAATCTCCCACCAATCAACAGTGGCTGTGTTGATGGAAATGGCCAAACCCCAGACATGATTTATCATGTTTGAGGCCTGCGTCATGCAGTATATATATATATATATATATATATATATATATATATATATATATATATATATATATATATATATATATATATATATATATATATGTATATATATATTGATACACAATTCTATTTCCCAGTAGCATCAGTTGATGAAGCTAAAAGAAAGATACATGAAATAATGAATGACATTAAGGCTTGGATGTTAACAAAAAAGCTCAAGCTCAATGAAGATAAAAGTGAATGTATGCTTCCAAAGAATTGAGCTAAAGAGATCTGTCAGAAATCTTGGAGTAATCATGGATGATAGACTGACAATAAATGAACATATAAATAATATGGTAAGAAATTGTAACTATCACATTAAAAACATAGCATTTAATAGCAAATACTTAGATGAAAAATCTATGGCCATACTCATTAATCACCACATATTTTCAAGAATTGATTACTGCAACTCACTGTTCTATAGCTTACCAAATTAACAGCTGAAGAAAAATCAGAGTACAAAACAGAGCCGTTAGATTAATAAAAGGACTACACAATAGGGATAGAATTACCCCTGCACTAATTAAATTACACTGGCTGCCGGTATAGGCGAGAATTGAATACAAGCTACTCTTACTAACGTTTAATATACTGAACCAAAATAAACCAAAATATCTAAAAGAATGCCTGAACAAACTAGAACTAGAAACAAATGTTAACATAAGACACATGAGTGACAAACATAGACTATCTGAACCAAGAACAAATAGTAAATTTGGTGAAAGGGCTTTTAGCTACTGTGTGCCTAGACATTATAATAAACTGCCAACTGAAATGAAGGACATAAAGGGAGCAATTGAATTTAAGAAGAAACAAAAGACATTACTTTTCACAAGATCATATGATTTGGAGGATGCTACAATCAAAGAATTGTATAAGTTATAATGGAAATGTTTCGTTAGATGATTGATATGGACCCGCCCGAGAAGTAGTTCACTCGACTTCAGTGGAGGGTTGGATTTAACCCCCCCCCCAAAAAAAAAAAAACATAAGTAATATATACAGTATTTATGTGTGTATATATATATATACAGTATATATATATATATATAGAGAGAGAGAGAGAGAGAGAGAGAGAGAGAGAGAGAGAGAGAGAGAGAGAGAGAGACTAAAGTAGAAGACATTATAACGTATGAAAAAGAAATGAACATTGGAAGGACATATACTGAGAATAACATATTGGGTGCCTAGAATTTGCAAAAGAAGCAGCTGGAGGAAGTGAAGACGATGGATTGACGAAATAGGAATATATGAGGGAATACACTACCACAAAAAGACCGTAAACAGACGCAGGTGGAGGAAAATGACTTTGTCCTGCAGTGGACTAGTAACAGATGGATTATGAAGATGTGTGTATACATCGCATCTATTGTTCATAAGTGCATGGTTATTTTGGCGTAATTAACAACACCCTTGAAAGATACGCTGTAAACAACAGTAGCTAACAACTGGTGAAGATTTATCAGTTAATTAACCAAAAATAGACAAATTATGTCACTAACCTTTCAGAAGAGCTTCTCTCTCCCAGGTGCGATGTCCTTATGACTTCTGTTTGTTCGTTGGTTCGTTATAGATTCCCCCTAACACATGGTGGGTGAACACGGTTTCTTGCTTTGAATTTCGCTCTATTCAAAAACACATCACGATTTTTTCGCTTCACAGAATAACAATTGGATACTTATTGAACACTTGGAAACTAATAAAAATCGAAATTACTTACTCGTGTGATTTTAATATGGAAAAGGGATTATAGCGTTTGCTGATATGAATAGACTAAACGGAAGCATTAACGAATTACATTAAATATATTAATTAACAAGAATGGTGACCATAAATATTAAAGGAAAACGCAATTTTCATACTTTACGTTAATTCCCTTCCTTTCTTACGGATGAGAAATCAAGTTAGTTACCATAGAACCGGATTACATTACTGAATTAATTAATGGTAACATTTGTATTATAAAAAAAAAATTACTGAATTCAACAAACTGCATCATAAACAGATTACCACTACACGGACTAGGCCTAGACAATCATATAAAACGATAAAGACAGTGTAATCAAGAACGTTATATAAACGGTAATAAAAATAAAAATACACAAGCTATTCACGTAATAGAAACCATTATTACTCAAACAAATTACGACACATTAATCACCAATAGGCCTACAAAATGAATACAAGGATGACTAAAGCGACTTATGAACACAATAACAACGTGAATTATAATTTGATGCTGTAATGAAAATAGGAAGCTTCTTCAACCCGATCTTACTTCAACACGGTCACAGAAAATGATCAACCACAGAAAACCACTTAAATCAACCGTTTTACGAGCGGAATGTAAATCAAATTATGCTATTTCAATATAAATTAACCTCGGATAATATAACACAATTAGTTGGAAGCTTCTTCAAAACGATCTGAATTCAAACACGATCTCTGAAAATAATCAACCAGACGAAATGACTATTACCCGGCGAACGAGGGGAATGTAAAAGCACTCAACCTCTTCCTGGGAACCTCACAGTGCAAACGCACAAACACAACTGCACTTGGGATAATGAACGGGGGACTCTTAACCCCAACCTCAGATGAACAACTGTTATGTTTTCAATAGGTTGTTTGTTGTGGTCGGCCGACGGCCGGTAGTTTGGGACGGTGTTTCACATTTACTTCGATCAGCTTAAACACCACGTTAGAGAAGAAGAAGAAGAAGAAGAAGAAGAAGAGAGAGAGAGAGAGAGAGAGAGAGAGAGAGAGAGAGAGAGAGAGAGAGAGAGAGAGAGAGAGACGATTATTAAAGGAAAATCTAACAATGATGATAAGTTAAACAATCATTTATCTTTTCGATTTATAATTAACAATGTCGGAGATTATTATTAATCTTGAATCTTAAAGAACTACTTTTCTGGCTCTACTTTAGTTGACCGACTTAAAAAGCGCGCCAATACATTTAGAGACAACTGGAAACCGGTTTCCTGCGCCTGCATCTTGCTATCTGATGACGTAACAATACTTCAATGTCATTGGCTAAATGGTATTACATCACAATGACATCACAATGACGTCATCATAATCTCGTTACTTGATTGGTTAAAAAGTTTATGAAAACTTAGATTTCCCGGGTCAACTTCAGCCTCGTAGTCGTCGTTGACTTTGAGTGCTCGGTGGCCGGCTCTTGATAATTATTATCTTTATCGTTATTTTTGTGTTTATTACTGATTAATGTGTGATAGAGACGTCATAGAATGATATTATAAGATTTATGTGATAATACAAATTACGTGTAATGGAAGATACATATATCGTATAAGTGAAATCGTAGCAAAAGAAGCAAATTGTGTAATGAAAGTGGAGATATCATGGTTGGTTTTGAGATCATTTTTATCATAGTTCTTATTTTTCGCCTTACGTAGTGATGCTGGATAACAACGTAATATAGAGAAGATTGAGATAATACGAGAAATAAGTTGTATAAATGTATCGCATTTCAGTGAATAAGTTGCAAAATATTGTAACCGTATTTTAGATTGAAAGTTATGGCGTCCCTGACGGTGTCAAACGAAACTATTGACATTTCATTTTATGAAAAAAAGTGATGATGAAGCATCAAATTCAGATGGTAGTGATAGTGAAACAGAAAACGACAGCGATGAAGATGACGGATCATCTTCAGAAAGTGAAACTATTGCACGTGTAATCAGTTCGTGTGTGGGCGTGCCTCATTGGTAAGAATGGTGACTATATTCCAGTGTCATTTAGTACCACCCCATGACTTTTGCATACACCAGAGGCCGACGCCCGCTCCGTGCTTAAATTAATTTTAATTTTTCCTGAGAACTATAAAGTGTAAAGTAGATAGTGTGTGGAGGAGTGTTAATTTAAAAGCTCAAGATAGAGGCGACTGGTGAAATCTAACCGAGGCCCCTTACGTCAATAGGCGTAGGAGCAGATGCGGCTGATGAATTATTCTATACAGAATACTAAATTAGTTAAATAGGTACAATGATACATTTGTATCTAATAATAGGGAGTATTTGCAGTGCCATTCACAGTCAGCCGTTCATAATTGGATTACAGATGGACACATTTACATCAGAGAAATGAGTGTTTTTATTGGCATAGCTCTCAATATGGACATTGTAAGATTGCCAAAGATTAATTATCACTGGGGCACTTGACATAAACCACATCCTCAAATTTGGCTTCGGGAACATTTTCCCGTGACAGTTTCAAACTCATATTGAAATTTTTGCACTTGGCGGAATGCCT
>NC_090727.1:31221640-31224140 GCF_036898095.1 Palaemon carinicauda
TGGCCAGCGTGGTGATGAAAACTTACCAAACCCGACTGCATTTGTTGTTTTAGTATTGTTTTTATGGATATATATATATATATATATATATATATATATATATATATATATATATATATATATATATATATATATATATATATAATTTATTTATATATACACACACACGCGCGCATGCGTGTATGCCCATATATAAGTGCTACCCACTGTTTTTCTAGGTAAGCCTAAGTGTTGCTCTCAGCTTCGTTATAATTTTAGGTAAATTATAAGTTGATGAATATAGGGGAGAAATAAGTATTTTTTAATTATTTTAATCAAACTTGTATCTACTTGTTAGCTGTTTCTTTTCTATATAAATTCTTTGTTATATATTAATATTCATCTAAATGGTTATTTCAATTTTTAAATGTTGTGTTGTTTTTCCATGCATGATACTAATAACATACAAGTAATAGTTTGAATAACTAAAATATTAGTTTTATTGTAGCTCATTGTAGCTGGCACTATTCTATACTGAGAAAGCTTGAAGAAAGAAGACTATTTCACCCCTTCGAATTGGAAATATCCTAGGATTGGATATGTCTTGTGATCGGAAATATCTAAGGATTAGAAATATATTAGGATTGGAAACATTATAGGACTGGAAACATCTTAGGATTGGGAACATTATAGGACTGGAAACATTATAGGATATGAAATATCTTAGGATTGGAAATATCTCGGGATTGGAAACATCTTAGGATTGGAAATATCTGATTTGAAACATTTTAGGATTTGAAATATCTTAGGATTGGAAACATATTAGTATTGGAAATATCCTAGGATTGGAAACATCTTAGAATGATCAAACATGTATGTATGATCAGAGCTGGAATCAGGGAGGGAAGTAGACTTATAGGCTTCCCCAAACCCCCCATCCATAGCTCACAAGGATGGCTAGCTTATAGACACTACAAGAACGTATCGAGCTTGACCGGGACTCGAACCCCAGTTCTACAACTCGCGAGGCAGGCACGTTTCCTATAAGCCACCACAACCCTGAAGTATTGCGTCAGAGATTTCCTGGTAGTTAAGAGGAGCCTAGGATACTATTTGCTTTTAAAAGCTGTACACTACAGGCTCTCCTTTAATTAAATTTTAATTTTTTAAAATAAAATTCCAAAAACTTCAATGCAATATGATACTGCTTTTGAAAAGAAATGTATTTGCCTTAATTTTACTAGTTTATTTGAAAAAAAAAAAAACGATTATAATGAATTTCCTAGTGAGCATAAATGGTTGTGCATTATTTAACACTGCACAAAAGGTTATGAAGTCTTGGGTGCATATTGATAATATGCTGACATAAACATATTGTTTAAAAAATGTTGACCCTACTGGGCTTTGTTGCGAAGACAATGGATACTTGTAAATACTTAAGATGCTTAAATTCAAATACTTAAAAACCTTTCAATATTATCAGACTTATCATAATTTCTAAACTTATATGTTATCACCATCATCGTCTACGCCTGTTGACGAAAAGGGCATCGATTATATTTCGCCAGTCGCCTCTTTCATTGAGTTTTTAATTCAATACTTCTCCATTCATCTTGTACTTCACGCCTCATAGTCCTCAGCCATGTATACCATGGTATGAATGTATAATCATATACGCATGCTTATTGATGTCATTCCTTTGATTGACATCATTCAAATACTTAACTTCTCCAGGCACATTAAGTTTTATGGTTTCACTTAAAAAAAAACAAAAAACTTTTGATAGAATTCAAAGATTGATTTAACGATCTTTTAGACTTAGTTCATATGGATGTCGTCACATTTTGAAAAGTCACGATGTTAATACGTTGGTTGGCGAGGCTGGATTTCTATATAGTTTAAAGATGAAAGATTAATTTTAATGTCGTTACTGTTCTTAAAATATTTCATTTTAATTGTTCAATACTTCTCTTGTAGTTTATTTATTTCCTTACTTCCTTTCCTTCCCGGGTTATTTTTCCCTGTTGGAGCTCTTGGGTTTATATCATCCTGCTTTTCCAACTAGGGTTGTAGCTTTGCTATTAGAGTTCTCTTGCATTGAGGGTACACTCGGGCACACTTTTCTATTTAATTTCTCTTTCTCTTGTTTTGTTAAAGTTGTTATAGTTTACATTGAAATATTTATTTAGATGTTGCTGTTCTTAAAATATTTCATTTTTCCTTGTTTCCTTTCCTTACTGAACTATTTTCCCTGTTGGGGACCCTGGGCATAAGCATCCTGCTTTTCTAACTAGGGTTGTAGCTTATCTAGCAATGGTGATGATAATAATTATAATAATAATAATAATGATAATATTAATAATCATCATCATCATCATCATCATCACTTCCTCCTACGCCTATTGACGCAAATGCCCTCAATAATAATAATAATAGCAATAATGATAATTATAATAATAATAACAATAATAATAATAATAATAATAATAATAATAATAATAATAATAATAATAAGTATAAG
>NC_090727.1:31244140-31256640 GCF_036898095.1 Palaemon carinicauda
AATAATAAAAATAATAATAATAATAAAAATAATAATAATAATATCAACAAAATAAAAATAAAATATATTGCTTTATTTTTTTTTTTTTTTATACCGGTAAAGTTGCTACTAAGGAGCTGCCTTTTCAAATGATATCTGAGCAAAGTCTGCCTTGTGGTTAGAGAGAGAGAGAGAGAGAGAGAGAGAGAGAGAGAGAGAGAGAGAGAGAGAGAGAGAGAGAGAGAGAGAGAGAGAGAGGGAGAAATTATTTTCTTATATATACCGTTCCAAATTATTGCATAAGATCGTGGCATCAACATAGTCTTTTAGAGAGAGAGAGAGAGAGAGAGAGAGAGAGAGAGAGAGAGAGAGGTATTTTCATAACATAACAACGGCATCAGATCAAATCTCTGTTAAGAATCTGAATCCATTAAAATCCCTTTAGCGGAAGGGACACAAACACTGAAGCTTTTATCTCGCGATTCTGTTTCTCATTTGAACTGATATAATCGAATGCTCCAAATCCACCTTTTTGGAGTTGTGGAATTTTCTCAAAATAACCACAAAGTAGTTTAGAAGAGAATTGAATTTATACACTTCCTATGGTGAGTTTGAGCTTAACAATACTCATTTTTTTTAATGAGGCGTATTTGCACTGACTCTCAGTGGTGCCCTTTTAGCTCTGAAAATTTACTGAGGAAAACAATACTCAATTTTTTTTTTCTTTTTATTTATTTATTTATTTTTTTTTTCTAAATGAGGAACATTTGTATTGACCCAGGGGTGCCTTTTAGTTCGGAAAACTTTCCTACTTGCTGATTGGTTGGGCAAAATTATTCTAACCAATCAGCTAGTAAGAAACTTTTCCGAGCTAAAACGGCACCCCTGATAGTCAGTGTAAATAACTAGAAAGTATTCAGAAGAAAATTGAATGAAAGTCTTTCCTAATGTGAGATTGCAGTATCTAAACTCATTTTTTTAATGAGGCGCATTTGCACTGACTCAGGGGTGCCCTTTTAGCTCGGAAAAGTTACCTACTAGCTGATTGGTTGGACACAATAATCCTAACTAATGGTCAGTGCAAAATGCGCTTAAAAAAAAAAAAAAAAAAAACTGAGTATAGACGCCTGTTCTGTTAGAAAGTGACAGTGTTACATCCAAAGCTACAAGGGAAATTGGATATATTCCATGTTAGAGATTATTGGCTATTTTTAGAATCAAGCCCTTAAAAGATTCATTGATTACAAAAGCTGCCGGTAAAGTTTGATTGATTGATTTGAGGTTTTCTGGCATCTTGATGTCTAAGGTCATTGACGCCGAGTGCCGGTGAAGAAGTATGAGCATGAGTCTTGGTGATCAAAGAACTATATTTAAAAAAAAAAAAAAAAAAAAAAAAAAAAAAAAAAAACATTAATTTACGCTGTTAAATATTTTCATTAAACAAACAATAAATGTCTGGCAACATTTATTCCACGATTTTAACTGTTTCAAAAACGGATATATTGACGTTAAAGAGTGTTATTACGGTCACCAACCCTTTAAGATAATAACAAAGTAAGGTGAAATTACGGTCACCTGTATTTTACTGAAATACGGTTGAGAACAGTATATTTTTACGGAGAATTTCCGATTGAAATTACGGTTTTTTTTTTTCCTAACAATTTATATTGCTTTCATTAAGTAAAATCACTTTAAGGCCGTTGTAAAGTGATGTTCTCTGAATGTTTTAATAACATTCTGAACTATGAATAATGTGATGTTTTTAAAATAGACGTTGTTTTTATGTTTAAAAGACTTAGTTCTCTCCAGATGGAAATTAATAATTATATAAGGTTTTTGAGAAGTAATAATTTCCATGGAATTCTAGGTAGCATTAGTTTATCTTCACTTGTAATATCTATTAGACAGAAGTAAATTATATCGTTTATTATTATTATTATTATTATTATCATTATTATTAATATTATTATTATTCTTTTTAATATTATTATTATTATTTTTATTATTGTTGTTGTTGTTGTTATTATTATTATTATTTTTATTATTATTATTTTTATTGTTGTTATTATTATTATCATTATTATTATTATTATTATTATTATTATTATTATTATTATTATAACCTACTACCTACTGCTCCTAATCCTTCGTGCTTGATCATTTAACCTGAAATATTCACTGCGGAGTCGAGATAAAAACATTGCACTACGTCGCTTGCATAGATCCTTAAGAAATTAATTTCTTATTAAATATCTAGTCCAGTGAAAGAGCCAAATCATTTCATTTACTGATACATTTTAGTATACGTGAAAAAAGCATTAATGTAACATGAAATCTCTATTACAGTTTAGCATTATTATTATTATTATTATTATTATTATTATAGTAGTAGTAGCAGTAGTAGTAGTAGTAGTAGTAGTAGTAGCAGTAGTAGTAGTAGTAGTAGTATCATTATTATTATTGTTATTATTGTTATTATTATTATTATTATTATTATTATTATTATTGTTATTATGATTTTTAATATTATTATTATTATTGTTATTATTATTATTATCATTATTATTATTACAAGCCAAACTATAACCTTAGTGGCAAAAGCAAGATGCTATAAGCCCAAGGGCTCCAACCAGGAAAAAGCCCAGTGAGGAAAGGAAACTAAGAAGTAAATGAACTACAAGAGAAGTATTAAACAATCAAAATAAACTAGAAATATTATATAAACTATAAAAACTTAAAAAAAAAAACAAGAGGAAGAAAAATAAGATTATAATCGTCCAAGACCTTTTTGTCCTCCTCTTTCCCAAAATTAAGAATATATGAGCAAATTCAAGGACTTCTTGTACATTTAATGAATAAGTAAACACTGGTGGACATCTCATTAATATTCTTGCTATTCAAAGCGTGTAACCTTTTCATAACTTCTGGCATAATACGCAAGATCAACACAAAATTCATTTTCCACTCCCACAGGATTTCAAATTATGACTTTTTGCTAACTCTGATAAAAGCTATACAATTCCTGGTTGCTTGAAATTCATTTATGAATAATAGATTTTTTTTTTTTCCTGAGTGCAAGATTTTCTAAACTTGTTTTTGGCCTCATTTTGCAGTGCTCATGTGCTGGGAGGAAAGTTGCTGCCACAGCCCAAGTGTCCTCCTTTATATATTGATTTTTCAAACATTGTTTAGAATTCTGTTTCTTCACTTTACCCATGTTTCTCTCTCGTGTATTTATGTATGTATGTATGTATATATAAATAAATATACATATATACATATATATATATATATATACATGTATATATGTATATATTTGAATATTTATAAATGTATACACACACACACACATATATATATATATATATATATATATATATATATATATATATATATATATATTATATTTATATTCATATACATGTGTGTATATGTACATTTGGCATATATATCATGGTATACAAACAGACTTATATTGACATAAATACACACAGTGTATATATGTGTGTATGTATACATATATACACTATATATATATATATATATATATATATATATATATATATATATATATATATATATATACATATACATACATAATCATCATCATTATCAGCTGTTACTAGTCCACTGCAGAACAAAAACCCCAGACATGTCTTTTCACATGCGTCAGTTTATGATGTTTTATTGCTCGTCAATCCATCGTCTTCCATAGAGGCTCGTCCATAACTATTATTTGTCTTTGTATTTTCAATGAACATTATTTTAGTTTTACTCATATTCAATTTCAGTCCTACACATCTGTTTTTCTCTATTCAAATCTACTATCATCTTTTGTAATTTCTCTCATGATTCACTAAATAGAACTCTAACATATGCAAATCTTAAGTTGTTAAAATACTCTCTAGTAATATTAATTCTTACCTTTTCGTAACATAAATTGTTTAAAGCATATATACATACATATATATATTTACACATTATATATATATATATATATATATATATATATATACATATATATATATATATATATATATATATATATATATATATATATACGTATATATATCTATATATATATACATATATATATATATATATATATATATATATATATTTACGTATATATATCTATATATATATATATATATATATATATATATATATATATATATATATATATATATATATATATATATATATATATATATATATATATACATATATATATGTATATATATATTTATATATTCATATATATATATATATATATATATATATATATATATATATATATATATAAATTTATATTGATAAGTTGGAATGTAATGACTGCAATCAGTCATATCTTTTTTTGTCGTTTTCACCAGCACTCCTAGCTCCCATACATAAGGCTTTGCCTCTTCACACCACATTCTACAAAATAATCTTGTAGGTAATCTGGGAGTCACTTCATTTTCAGGCAATATCATCTCAGCAGTTATTCCTTCGTATCCAGGGGCTTTCCATCTTTTGATTGTTTTTTAAAGAATAGCTTCGACTTCAAACACACCTAATTCATTCATGGGCACATCAAGGTCTTCATCAGTTTCAGGTATATCACCAAATTATTCCCTTCGTATTTCCTATTCATGACCTCACTAAAGTGTTCAATCCAACGTTACTTTTCATCATGTTCTTTTGTTATAACAGATCCATCTTTCTTTTTGATGGGTATATGCTTCTTTTTTTCCCGTAGAGATTTCATTAATAATTCCAAGAGCAATTCCTACAACAAAGCCACTCCCTGAATTCATAGCTTTGTCAGCCTCATCTTCTCTCCTGTCTAAATATTTTCTCCAATCATTCCTGATATTCTTTTGACCTCGCTATCAATACTGAAATACTTGGCGTGCTCTACCTTGTAATTTTCATTACTTCCTCGAAAATTTTAAGAAATCTATTTCTTTCTTTGTCTTCTTTTTATAGTATCCCAAGTATCATTTGATATCCATGATTTTCTCCTTGTAACTGCGTGTCCCAAAACTTTGTCTCTTAAAGTCTCTTAAGACTGTAAATCGATTCCTACATTCAGTTACATAGATTTCTGTGCTCATCTTCTAGAAGCTTAGTTGTATCAAATTTAGGTATTCTATCTACATTTCTGTTGGGTTCTTTCAGTTTTAATATTTGTGTGGCAATGGGGAGCTGGTGATCACTACCAATAACTGCACCTCTATAGCTTGTTACATTTCCCAGAGTCCTCCTTCTCTCTTTATCAATGGCTATGTGATCTATTTGATATTTGTAATTGCCACATGGTGAAGTCCTTGTATATTTGTGGATCTCCTCGTGCTGGAAAAGAGTACCTCCAGTAAAAAGATTGTTTGTTGAACAATAACTTATAAAATGTGCCCCATTTTCATTTGTAACTTCGCCAAGAACCTCAACACCCATCACATTTTCGATCCCTTGATTATTCCTTCCAACTTTAGCATTGAAGTCATTAATCACAATTTTCATATATATTTAGGTTCTCACCTATTATACTCTGCAGTTCTTCACAGTATTCATCTTTCCTTTCTTCAGGGGAATCATTTGATTCGCCTTGGAAGATGGAATCTTCGGGATCTTGAACCCTTCTGTGAAGCCTCTTCCCTTTTTGCTCGGCGGGCATGCTGTCATGCGTTTGCAGGGAGGGGAACGGGGCAATTTTAACCTGTGAAAAAGTTTTCATTCTTTTTGCCCCTCGCGCGAGTGCGAAGGAGAGTACTGGCGCCAGGATGCTGCTGGTGCTCAGTTTCTGCTGAAGCACAGTTTTTGGTGAAAGCGCAGACAAGCGCTGGCGCGCAGGAAACCAATGCGTAGGGTGAATATACAAAGAATAGGCCAGACTATTTGGCCTCTATTTTGAGGTACCTTACTTCTAGCATTAGAGGCTCTTTGACCTTTTATTTTGAGGTGCCATACTTCCAACATTAGAGGATATTTAAGCTCTATTTTGAGGTGGCATACCTTTAGTATTAAGGGCTCTATGACCTCTATTTTGAGGTACTATAATCTTAGCATTATATGTTCTTTGATTTCTAATTTGAAGTGCTTTACCTCTAGCATTAGAGGCTCTTTGACCTATATTTTGAGGCTCCTTACTTTTAGCATTAGAGGGTCTTTGACCTCCATTTTGAGGCTCCTTACTTTTAGCATTAGAGGGTTTTTTACCTTTATTTTGAGGTTCATTACTTTGAGCATTAGAGGGTTTTTTTACCTTTATTTTGAGGTTCCTTACTTTGACCATTAGGGGGTTTTTTACCTCTATTTTGAGGCTCCTTACTTTTAGCATTTTAGGGTCTTTGACCTCTATTTTGAGGCCCCATACGTTTAGCATTAGAGGGTCTTTAACCTCTATTTTGAGGCTTCTTACTTTTAGCTTTAGAGTCTCTTTGACCTCTATTTTCAGGCTCTTTACGTTTAGCATTAGAGGCTCTTTGACCTCTATTTTGAGGCTCCTTACGTTTAGCATTAGAGGCTCTTTGACCTCTATTTTGAGACTGCTCACTTTCAGCATTAGTCTCTTTGACCTCTATTTTGAGGCTCATTACTTTTAGCATTAGAGGCTCTTTGACCTCTATTTTGAGGCTCCTTACTTTGAGCATTAGAGGGTCTTTGACCTCTATTTTGAGGCTCCTTACGTTTAGCATTAGAGGCTCTTTGACCTCTATTTTGAGACTGCTCACTTTTAGCATCAGTCTCTTTGACCTCTATTTTGAGGTTCCTTACGTTTAGCATTAGAGGGTCTTTGGCCTCTATTTTGAGGCTCCTTACGTTTAGCATTAGAGGCTCTTTGACCTCTATTTTGAGGCTCATTACTTTTAGCATTAGAGGCTCTTTGAACTCTATTTTGAGACTGCTCACTTTCAGCATTAGAGTCTCTGACCTCTATTTTGAAGATCCTTACTTTTAGCATTAGAGGGCCTTTGACCTCTATTTTGAGGCTCCTTAATTTTAGCATTTGAGGGTCTTTGACATCTATTTTGAGGCCCCTTACGTTTAGCATTAGAGGGTCTTTGACCTCTATTTTGAGGCTTCTTACTTTTAGCATTAGAGGGTCTTTGACCTCTATTTTAAGGCTCCTTACTTTTAGCTTTAGAGTCTATTTGACCTCTATTTTGAGGCTCCTTACGTTTAGCATTAGAGGGTCTTTGACCTCTATTTTGAGGCTCTTTACTTTTATTATTAGAGGCTCTTTGACCTCTATTTTGAGGCTCCTTACGTTTAGCATTAGAGGGTCTTTGACCTCTATTTTGAGGCTCCTTACTTTTAGCATTAGAGGGTCTTTGACCTCTATTTTGAGGCTCCTTACGTTTGGCATTAGAGGTTCTTTGATCTCTATTTTGAGGCTCCTTACTTTTAGTATTAGAGGGTCTTTGACCTCTATTTTGAGGCTCTTTACTTTTATTATTAGAGGCTCTTTGACCTCTAATTTGAGGCTCCATACTTATAGCATTAGAGGCTCTTTGACCTCTATTTTGAGGCTCCTTACGTTTAGCATTAGAGGGTCTTTGACCTCTATTTTGAGGCTCCTTACTTTTAGCATTAGAGAGTCTTTGACCTTTATTTTTAGGCTCCTTAGTTTAGCATTAGAGGGTTTTTTACCTCTATTTTAAGGCTCCTTGCTTTAAGCATTAAAGGCTTTTTGACCTCAATTTTGAGGCTCCTTTTAGTATTAGAGGCTCCTTACTTTTAGCATTAGAGGCTCTTTGACCTCGGTTTTGAGGCGCCTTACATTTAACATTAGAGGCTCTTTGACCTAGTTTGAGTATTTTGAGGCTCCTTACTTTTAGCATTAGAGGGTATTTGACCTCGATTGTGAGGTGCAGTATTTCCTGCATTAGAGGCTCTTTAACCTCTATTTTGAGGCCCCTTACTTTTAGCATTAGAGGGTCTTTGACCTCTATTTTGAGGCTCCTTACTTTTATCATTAGAAGCTCTTTGACCTCTAATTTAAGGCTCCATAATTATAGCATTAGAGGCTCTTTGAACTCTATTTTGAGGCTCCTTACTTTCAGCATTAGAGGCCCTTTGGCCTCTATTTTGAGGCTCCTTACTTTGAGCATTAGAGGGTCTTTGACCTCTATTTTGAGGCCTCTTATGTTTAGCATTAGAGGTTCTTTGACCTCTATTTTGAGGCTCCTTACTTTTAGTATTAGAGGGTCTTTGACCTCTATTTTGAGGCTCCTTACTTTTATCATTAGAGGCTCTTTGACCTCTAATTTGAGGCTCCATACTTATAGCATTAGAGGCTCTTTGACCTCTATTTTGAGGCTCCTTACGTTTAGCATTAGAGGGTATTTGACCTCTATTTTGAGGCTTCTTATGTTTAGCATTAGAGGGTCTTTGACCTCTATTTTGAGGCTCCTTACTTTTAGCATTAGAGGCTCTTTTTACTTCTAGTTTTAGGCTCCATACTTGAAGTATTAGAGGGTCTTTGACCTCTATTTTGAGGCTTCTTACGTTTAGCATTAGAGGCTCTTTGACCTATATTTTGAGGCTCCTTACTTTTAGCATTAGAGGTTCTTTGACCTCTATTTTGAGGCTCCTTACTTTTAGAATTAGAGGCTCTTTGACCTTTATTTTGAGGCTCCTTACTTTGAGCAATGGAGGGTCTTTGACCTCTATTTTGAGGCTTCTTACGTTTAGCATTATAGGGTCTTTGACCTCTATTTTGAGGCTCCTTACTTTTAGTATTAGAGGTTCTTTGGCCTCTATTTTGAGGCTCCTTACTTTTAGCATTAGAGGGTCTTTGACCTCTATTTTGAGGCTCCTTACTTTTAACATTAGAGGTTATTTGACCTCTATTTTTAGGTGCTATACTCTAGCATTAGAGTTTCTTTGACCTTTATTTTAATCCCCTTACCTCTAACATTAAAAGCTCTTCGACCTTTATTTTTGGGTGCTCTATTTCTAGCACTAGAGGCTCTTTGAGACCTCTGTTTTAAGGCGACTAACCGCTAATAGTAAAGGCTATTTGACCTCAGTTATTAGGTGACTTACCTCTATAATTAAAGGCTATTTTTTATACTTCATATAATGCCTTTCCTTTTCTATTCTCTTCTGTCTTTTATAGTTTTTCAAGATCTTCTTTGCTGAATTCGCCAGTCTCCTTCTAGATTTCAAGAGACATTTCAATGCTTTTTGTCCTCGGTTCGTCAGATTCCTCGGAGAAATCGATGGCTTTCATGTATTTACCTATAAGGGCAATGGGTAAAGACATGGATGCCATTAATTTCTCGGCATGCACTATACGCCATCATACTAAAGTCAACGAAGAGCAACACAGTATATTTACCAATGCCGTCCTGATATGTTCTATCTTCAATGCCGAATTTGGAAGAAACACGTAGCTCCCCACTTTGAACCAATGCAATCCAATTATAGGACATCGCTAAACCGCAAGCAAATTATCCTTCAAGGCGCTTACATTATGATCTTCAAAGCTCGCCAACTTCGGCACCACCTATCCAAACTATCTGTAGATGAAGGTGTTCCGAATAGCCTCCAGTTCATCCTGCAGCTGTAACAAAATTCTCACAGTCAGTTACCTGTTCCGCCAGGACGTGAGCTCTTTAAGTAAAGTGAAATCCTCCTCCCAATGTTCACTGCGTAAACTTCCATAGCTACAGTACATACAGATCGTGAGGTGTTGCAAGGTATGTTTAGAAAAAAAAAAGAGAGAGAGAGATCAGGTCTTCAGAAGTCTTTTAAAATCCGTGGCGGAGCCGTTCAGAACTGCTACGGGAAGATTCCGTTCTGGAGTCATTCAGAACTCTATGCTCAGTCTACGGCTATTTCTTCTGAAGTCATTTGGAGAGGAGATTCAGAAAGATTTTCTTCCGAAATCGTTCAGATATTTCTGGAATCATTCAGAATTTCATGCTAAGTCTATGGAAATTTATTCTGAATCCTTTTGGAGATGCACGAAGATTTCTCCCGAAGCCGTTAAGGACTCGCGAAAAATTTTCTTTTTTTCTCTGGTTTCAATAGGCCCTAATAATAATAATAATAATAATAATAATAATAATAATAATAATAATAATAATAATAATGAGGATAATAAATTACGTGATTTGATTTACAGCTCCGTGAAGATTCCGTTCTGGACACATTCAGAACTTTATGCTAAGTCTACGGCTATTTCTTCTGAAGACATTTGGAGATTCAGGGTGTTCTTTGGAAGTCGTTCAGATTCGCATCTGGAATCATTCAGAATTCCATGCTAAGTCTATGGTAATTTCTTCTTAATCCATTTGGAGAACCACGATTTTCTTCCGAAGCCATTTAGAACTCGCGAAAAATTCTCTTTTTCTCTGGTTTCAATAGGCCCTAATAACTCATAATAATAATAATGATAATGATAATAATAATGATAATAATAATAATAATAATAATAATAATAGTAGTAGTAGTAGTAGTAGTAGTAGTAGTAATAATGATAATGATGATAATAATAATAATAATGATAATAATAATGATTATGATTAATAATAATAATGATAATAATGATAATGATGATTAATAATAATAATAATAATGATGATGATGATTAATAATAATAATGATAATAATAATAATGATGATTAATAATAATAATAATGATGATTAATAATAATGAACCGTGATTTGATCTACTGCTCAGGGAAGATTCAGTTCTTGAGTCATTTAGAACTCTATGCTAAGTCTACGGCTATTTCTTCTGAAGCCATTTGGAGATCGACTAAGATTTTCTTTCGAATCCGTTTAGGACTCGTGAAAAATTCTCTTTTTCTCTGGTTTCAATAGGCCCTACTACTACTACTACTACTACTACTACTACTACTGATAATAATAATAATAATAATAATACTAATAATAATAATGATAATGATAATGATTAATAATAATAATAATTAATAATTATTAATAATAATAATTAATAATAATAATAATAATGATAATAATAATTGATAATAATTAATAATAATAATTTTTGTAAGTAACAATCTGCTACATACAGCTCTCCATTTGGTTAATGCCTTTTCTGCTCTTGGTGTCATCATCATTATTCCTACCCCCTTCTCTTCTAACTCCATCTGTTCCTTAGGGCCAAGATATCCAAACTATATTTCATAAATTCATTCTCTACTAGCTGTAACTTCCAATTTGATTCATGGTTCTAACATTTCAATTACCAATTTTCAATTTTTCTTTAGTATTTTCAAACCGGGGGTTTCTTAGCAACCCACTACGCTTTCCATAGACTGACTAAATCCATAGAGGATTCATAGGCTAAATTCATCAAAGAATAGCCAGTTTCTTGGTGATGCGCAGTGCCTATCTAAATAAGGCAAGTGACCCCTGCCGGTCCATACTAATTCCTGTAAGATCAACTGCCGGGCATTAGAAGTAGAGGAGTATCCAGAGCACCAAACGGATACAGACCTTTTTCACATTACAGATGGAATTAATGGTCCTTTATTTATGGAACCCGTGCCTCAAAGAGAATGTTTAGTGCCATATTTAAAAGAACTGAAGCTGTTTTTTGAGCATTCGGTTGAATTAAATAGACCCGTCATATATTCAAGCATTTAAATTGCTGTATAAGTATAGTGCTAAGGTACAATAGGCAATCCAGATCTTTCTTAATATAAGAAAACAAAGTATTTGTCTCGCATTTATCAACACTAAAGGTAGAGTTGAAATGTTGGTCTGCTTACATTAGTTGTTTTCATGGTGCACTGAATTCGGTGTGGATGGGATATTTTAAACACGGTGACAAGAAAACAAAGATGTCTTCCGCATAAGTGTCACTTACAAATTCTTGGTGCATAGCATTTGGTTTACAGTCTTATCCCATGAAAACTTCCAAAGCCACTACCTCTAAGGGGAAAAATGCGTATCAAGGGTGTAGAAGATCTCTCAGACGGATAGATATGTGTTAATATGTTGGGAGTTGTTCCGATAGGTAGTTTAGGATTTCTGCATAAGCGGCTAAGTAAAGGAAACAGTTTTTTAGATTCCAGAGGAAACCTATTTAATTTTTTATCTATCTTTGCATATTTTTTTTATGTTCTGTAAACTTTACGAATCAAAATTCCCCAAAACTTCCACTGGAGGCAAGCGGTGCATAGAGAATGCAGTATGCAGGCTGCTATTGTTGCAGTTGTATTCACAACATTTTCTCCCCGCGTTTTGCCGAAAGATTAAATGAATTTAGGGTTCTATGCTCTTCGTGGGTATGGAGCTGCATACCGCTCTCCAACCGCTCCCTGCGTTGTTATCTTTACACGCCTTTAAGAAAAAGGGAAAAGGAAAAGAAGCAACAATGCAATCTAACTGGGAGGTGATTCGGCAATGGAGTTTAACTTCTTTTGTTGTTAGCAGTCACGGCTTTCACAAACAATGCAATTTATTATGTTCCTGCTTTTAGTCAATTTTTTTTCTTTTTTGGGGGGGTGGGGGGGGGGGTGGGGGCTGAATATGAGCAAGACATGTTTAGAAGAGAT
>NC_090727.1:31261640-31266640 GCF_036898095.1 Palaemon carinicauda
TTATTATTATTGTTGTTGTTGTTGTTGTTGTTGTTGTTGTTGTTGTTGTTGTTGTTGTTGTTGTTATTATTAATATTATTTTTGTTTAAAGAATTGTACTTTTTATTATTGTTTTCAAACACTAATTGCTGCGCTAAAGGGCATACTAGCATCACTATTAAAGTTCCCTTATTTGAGGTATCAACTACTATTCACAATTTAGGAAAGCAAAGCATGTTACCTCCTCTCTGGACATGGACGTTAATCTGGGAGATAAGAATTTCAATTAGTCTTGTGACTGAATTCATATCTTGGGTTTCATCTCGTTACAATCCCTATGTGATGTCACTGAAGGAGATTCAACCTATGATTAAAACTTTGCACACGGTCATTCTGATTTTCTGTCACAGCGAGAAGCAATACTGTTTTTGAAAGCTTTGCATACTACCGTACCACTACCATCCAAAAGTGAACTTCTAAATTGATGTAAAACTTTTAATAAGGCTCTGCCAGCCGCTCAGTTGTTTTAATCTAATTATGACGCCAGAGAAGACAGTCAAAAATTTCTTCGAAACTTCGATTATCCTGATCTCATCTGAGAAGGGAAAGCGTCTTGGAAATTAAAATCGTATCAGACGTTTTACGAATCTTTCGTTAGTTGGTTGGATGGTCTTTTTTGTAGCTTCGAGTAAATCGGTTACTGTAGCATTAAGTAGGTATAAGAATTTGGAATTCTCATTTTTCCTCATGTTTTTTTTCATGATTAAATAATCATCTATGATGTAAAGGGGTACGTATTAAGTTTTTATTCGATGTTAAGGCTTTTTTTTATTTGGGGTGATTTGCGTTTACTGTAAGCCTTTTCTTTATACAATTATACTTGCCAAATGAAGCTACGCTGCAATTGCCATCTTTGACCAAAATTAGAAAGTCATACATTCTCCTATCCTCAACCCTCCAATTATTATAACTCGAAATCTAGCTTAAGAGTATCGACAAGAACTTTAAGGTAAGATTAGATCTAGAGCGAATCTCCGCGGATGTAAGAGAACTAAGGTCCTTTAATGGGAGAGGTCGGCTCATCAGCGAGCGAAAATACGTTCCGTCTGCGCATGACGTCACACCTCGTATAGTCTCCCTTGACAGCATTGACTGACAGGTATACGTAGTAACAGGATGCAAGGATACCTTTCTAAAATGAAAATACTCCTTGATATTTTATTTCTATTTTTTTTTTTATTAAAGTACAGATTATCCTTAGGGCAGACCATACATCAAAGTTTAATAATATTCTGATGCTTCTAAACATAGTCATAGGGTATAAATGTATCTTAAAAAGGGAACACAAATACTGTAATGTATTGCCTGCCACTTGGTACTAAATCCTACACAACGAGTTAAGGATTCTCATTTTAATCCTAACAGATTAACAGAACAAAGATGACAGTTTAATAGTGATGGAATTCAGATAAGCATGAGTTTGTTTCTCACCGAGCCAGGTGTGCACCCCAGGAGGAAAAATTAAGTTGTTGTTTTCATGGTTTTTCTTACTGTACTCCTGCAAGTCCTCTGTTTCTTTTTACTTATGTCGATAATGTTGTTGAAGTGCCGCATTCTAAAAAACACTGATATTTTGGTCAAAAATTCCACAACCTCGTCAGGAACACCAGTGACAGCAGATTTCATTTCAGCAGCCATTGTTTTTATGCATTCTGCTCCTGGTCTAAGCCCATACCCATGCATTGCTCAAAAAATTTCTCTACAAATTTTTGGTTTAGAAAAAAAAATCGTCGGATGGTGCATAGAGTTTTCCTTCACTGATATAATGGACCCATGTCGCTGACGTCTTACTATCAATAATATACACTCAATTTGGATATTTAAACAAAAACTTTTTTCACTACATATCCACCGATATATCTTAAGGACTATTCCTCGATAACAGATCCTGTGGTGTCTCTGGATTTCTGACATTTGGCAAATTCTGTTTCCTCAGGGAACATTTCGTCATTCTTAAGATCCACATCAAATTAAAGGTCTCTAAAAATGATGTTTGTCATACATATTTCTAAGGCCAGTTCCCTGTCATTGAAAGATTTATCAGGTCCATTTCCATCACGTTCAGATGATACCATTTCATGGGATAACGGGTCAAGGTTTTCATTTGCCTTATCGCTAACAATATCCCTACTTAGCAAAAAGTTTTTCAATCTGTATTTGAAATTAACTGCATCGGGATGATCATGAGAACCCCTCATCTGCCTAATACATCAAAAAAAATTCAAGACAGTCTTGATTCAATCTCCTTGTCATAATAAAAGAAATGTCCTGACTGTTTTAGCATGTTATTTAGCCCAATCATTGAGTGACAAGATAATATCACACCTTTTTGGAATTTGTAAAGGCAATTAAATTTTGGATTTTTTACCCTCATTCCCAGCCTAGCATCAACCATTCTTTTTAGAACACTTTTCTGGCTATCCAAATCTCTCACAAATGCATTGCGGGCTTTTATGTCTCCTAACATCATAGAAGAATTCATGACATCGAACCATTCATTCACTGTAGCTATAAAATCGGCAGTTTCCTTCCAATTGTTCCTCTCTAATAAAGCCCCTTTCTCCTAAAAAAATACCATGCCTTAGCACATGACTTTGAAAGTAGCTGTGCAGCATACTTACACGCTGTCTTTGTAAGCCACTTACATTGATATGTGTTTTATTAATTTTATATGCTAAGGCATACTCTGATACGGTTTTCATTGGCATTTCACGGACACGGGCATCAGATACGCTATTTCCATTTTCCATAAGAAAACCGTGGTCCAGAAAATGATTTATAATTAACTTTATCATATGGGGAGCATCAGCAAATATGAAGACATTCCTGTCAGCACATGGATTTTTAAAAAAGACTTTTTCTGGGTTAAGGGGATCAATCCCGAATTCTTTCCAAACCCTCAAATTAGTAGATCCAAGATCATGGACAATTGCCACGACGGCAAATCCAGCCTTTTCAACATTTACAATGATATCAGTCAGTTTTTTATGCACATTAGAGTCATCATATTGGTAGTTTATGGGTTGCTTCCAGCTTGCCGTCAAACCTCTTAACATAACCACTTGAACTTTATCATGAGGTTCATACAAAACATCCATCCCTTTGTCATAAATCCACTTACTAGAAATATTCATTTCATCAAATGAAATAACGGCAAGTTTTTCAATTTCCGTCATTGTTTCTGATTTTGCCCTCATCAGTGACAGAACCGAATGCAAAATACCCGGCTCATATTTGAGATTTTGCGTTCGTTTATTCAGTGTACTTTTTGATGGCCGAGGAAATCCTCTTTTAGTTCGCAAATATGAATAGCATTTGGTGCTCATGCTTCTGAGAGTGAAAGCTAACGATATGTCTTCATCGCTGCATTGACTGACAGACATTAGTTATGAGAGATTTTATCTGTGTTGCTCCTAGCACAGGTTGAAATAACTTGTTTATTTCAGTTAATGTGAACTTAGGTTCTGTCACTTCCGTTTCCAAACTAACCAGTTTCAGGAGTTCTTGATCGGTCTTTTCAAAATGTTCTATCTTTTTCTTCTGGAAGAAATGAACGTAACAGATATCAAATAAGACTACGTCTAGTCAAGTCAAACCTCAGCCACCGTCACCGATAAATGACGTCACAAAAGCTCCGCCCCCATGCGCGTACCTCACTGATGAGCCGACCTCTCCCATTAAAGGACCATTAAAGGACCTTGGGTAAAGGTAGCGCTTATAGTGTCAGAAAGACACACGTGAGTAAATCTTTGTTCTAGGATCATTTGGATACGATTGAGTCAGAGAAAAATGTCTAATAATGTGTATTGAGTAAACTAATGTATTGGCTAAGAAAATAAAAGTATGCCTGGGATATTTAAATTGTTATTTTGGAATTCTCATATTTAGAGAATATGAAAGGATAATGCTCTTTATTAGGGGAATTTAAATGCATAGTTATGTGACAGAGGTGTTAGTAGGTATGGCGTTTAAGGTGCAAATGAAAATAGAGCGAGTAAGAAAATGTATTTGCTTGTTTTGAAGGTGTTCAAGATATATTCCTAAGCATATTTGGTAGAGAAAATGGTGAGGAAAAGAGACTACTAGACTGTAAAAGTGTTTGGAAGAGTAAATCAGTGAATGTACTGATGACAAGGATGGGTCTTAAATTCATTTGATTGAAGTTTTGGTAGAAGTTTAATTAGCAGAGGAAGTGGTGACAATGTTTTTTTTATTTTATGAACTGGAATTGAGCCTGGTAATTTCAATTTGTTAGGGAAGGGACCTGGCCAATAGTTAGTTAGAGAGAGAGAGAGAGAGAGAGAGAGAGAGAGAGAGAGAGAGAGAGAGAGAGAGAGAAAGGGTGGTTCAGTTAAGGATAGTTATTGTCCCCTAATCATACTCTTTGTATAGAGGAAACTGTTGCAATAAAAGGTTGTTGGATGACATAAACACTAAATATTAGAATCTGTAATAGGGTATGGAAAACAATAGGCATAAAGTCATGATGGGAAAAGATGGTAAATTATAACTGTCAGGAGACAGAAAACTAAATAGAAAGGAAATTACTACCAAAAAAAAAAAATAATTATTATTTAATTTCTCAATTGTATCCGTAAATTGTACAGTTCATATAGACCTTGGTTCCTTGATTCATCCATATTGACTATTTGTCCTTTTCCTTTTTCTCGCTGATTATTTTCCCCTACTCTTCGCCGTCCCCATCTCATTGTCCTTTCCCAGTTCTCTTGTACTTTCACTTAGGTTCCCCTGTCTTCCACTGTTCCTTTGCAAGGTCTTCATGTAAGGGTTTTCTGCTCCCTACTTCAAACGGACATTCTTTACTGCACTCCCCATAAAACCTATTCTACTCTTGGCTTTTGGGATTTCGAAAGCGGATATTGGTATCCAAATTCCTATCGCCATTGGGTATTGTGCAACGTATTGAAAAATACAAGCTAGCTGCTGTTTTTTTTAAGTTT
>NC_090727.1:31271640-31280167 GCF_036898095.1 Palaemon carinicauda
CCCCTTCCAGTAATCTCATTTTCAATGTAAACCTTTTTTTTTTTTTCCCCTTCGCTGTTAAGTAACGAAGATCATTGGTTTCCTAAGGTGAGTTTTTCGGATTTTCATATTGTTATGAGAACTTAAAATTCTTCACGTTCTACCGGTAAATATAATTTTTATTATAAAATGCGATATAATTCAAATATAATTTGTTTGTATAGTATGCGTGTGTGTGTAATACTTTGTACACTTTCTGCTTTCTGTTTATTTACGATCACAGGATACTAGTCGAATATACGAGGACGAAATTTTCAGATGGATATCAATAGTTAGGCATTCTCGTCCACTCCCTCTGACTTCTATTTAGTCAAAGCCCTTGTGTTGGCCTTTATAACTGACAGTTGAATCCGTCTTCCACATTTCTAGATTTAGTTTGTGATTATAATCAGTCATTCGTGTTTGCTGCTCTTTATCAAATTCAAGGGACTTTTGAGGCATCGTGGCATCCGACCCCTTAGTAAGGGTAACGTTGGGATTAAGAAGACTTCTTTTTCTTTTTTTGGGGGGGAGGGGTGTTAAGGGGAAGTATTTGCGATAATATTTGCGTGTTTAGATAAAATCAACTCCTTTTGATTTTGTTTAAAATAGTTACAACTATTGCATGGTTTCATATAATCTTTTAGGCTTTTGGTGCAATCCATTTTCAATGCGTCTAAATTCGGTGACGAATTCTTTAGTAGGTATATGAAACAATTTCGAATACTTTGTTTGAAAAGGCCTAAGGAATTATCACCGTATTTTCATTATTTTGTCTATTTTAGTGGGTGATCGTGTAGAAATATTTTTCATTTCAATGTGTTTCTGTAGTTATTTTTCCTTATGCTATAAACTATACGACTTTTTTCTGGCATAGACATCCTATTCTGGTGAAGCTTGATTAAAGTGAAGGGGTTTACATGGATTGTTCCAGGTAAATACCAGCTAATGTTGAATAATGGTGGTGATAAGAGAGGTGGAAAAGTTTGCAAGTAACGTCTATGCAATTTAATTATGGAGGGGATTACATTTGGTGTCCATCTGTATTTTTCTATAAAATGCTGATTAATGCCTAATTGAGATACCCCGAGGCTTCTCATATTCCTTCGTTTTCCTTTGTAATTATTTATATGGGAATGAAATTAAAAACTAGCACTTTTCATGCGTTGATCTCACACAGAAAAGGGGGGAACGTGTTCTAGACACAAAATGAGATGAAGTATTTCTGTTACATTTATCTTTCTCTTTCATGAGAAAATTAGAAGTGATTTATACATACCTGTACATCGTAATTGCTAACCAAAAATAATGTTTGTGGTGTCTGCATAATAATACTGTATATAGGTGTACAGTTCTTGATCTTTCGATCTCTGGAATGGGAAGTTGTCTTAACTGTCCATGATCATCATCATCATCATCATCATCATCATCCTACGCCTATTGACGCAAAGGGCCTCCATTAGATTTCGCCAATAGTCTATATCTTGAGCATTTAAATCAAGACTTCTCCATTCATTATCTCTTACTTCATGCTTAATAGTTTTCCAAGTCTTCTAGTGCCTTGTGGAGCTCATATCAAAGTTTGATGAACTAATCTGTCTTTGGGCGTGCGAAAAGCATACCCAAAGCATCTCCATCTACGCCTCAACATAATCTTATCCATGTATGGCACTCGGGTAATCTCTCTTAAAATTTCATTTCTAATCCTGTCCTGCCGTTTAATTCCCGATACTCTTCTGAGGGCTTTATCAAATCTACAAAATCTGTTGGATGTTGTTTCATTGTTATAGCACTTCTCATGCCTGTACAGAAACACCAATCTCACTAAACTGAAATAAAGCCTGAATTTTATATGCAATTTCCGGCGATTTGATTTCCAAAATTTACTTAACTTAGCCAACGTCTGATTTGATTTTTTCAATCGTTCATTAAACTCAAATTCTGAAGATCCTGTATTGGAGATCATTGTTCCTAAATATTTAAATGATTCCACCCCACTACTTTCTCCTTTCAATATTTCATCTTCCATTGCATATTCCGTTTTCATCATCTCTTGTCTTTCTTATATCTTGAGCCCAACCTATGTGATATTTTATGCATTCTGGTAAGCAAGCATTGCAAGTCCTTTGGTGTTCTACTAATAAGAACAGCGTCATTAGCATACTCTAGGTCAGCTAATCTTTCCGCACCATCCCCAACTGTTCTATGCATTACAAAATTCACGTGGAGGGTAAAAAACATAGGTGACAACACATTCCCTTGGAGTACTCCACTGTTCACTGGAAATTCATTTGGTAGGACTCGACTAACATTGACTTTGCATTCGCTATGCCCATGAACAGACAGAATCAAATTTGCTTATTTAAGAGGAACTTTATTATAACGCATCACTCGCCACAAAATTGGCTGGTGCACACTATCAAAGCCTTTCCATCACAAGTGCTGTACTACATGTCTTAAAATGAAAATGTAGTCAGTACAACTACTATTTTTTTTTTTTAAATATTGCTTGTTCATCTCTCAGCTTTTCATCAATCTTTCTCTCTAGTCTAAATAGTGAGTGGATTAGTGGTTTATGAGTGCAAGATAAATCAGGTTCCCAACAGTGTAAAGTCTGGGTCACACATCGCGATTCAATGCTTTGCATGCTGTAAAGGTAGAAGAATTTTTAATTATAGTTTCACCTCGTATTACTAACGCTTAAATTACCACCAATATATATATATGTGTGTGTGTGTGTGTGTGTGTCTATACACACACACATACACACACACACACACACACACACACACACATATATATATATATATATATATATATATATATATATATGCAAACACATGTACGTTTAAAAAGTTGGAATCTGTCAGAAATGGTAGACGAAAGTCGAGAGAGTTACAAAATAAAGAGTTATTGAAAAGGAAAAAAATAACATATAAGAAGTGTGAGCTCGTTACCATACCATGCTGCTAAACACCCTTGTAGGTGTAATAGAGGGCTAATGTTCCATGTGTTTTACTGAACTAGGAGCAATCAATCCTTAATTTAAGTTGTCAGTGATCATTGTGTTGTTATTCCGATTTCACTGTATATACTGTATTTATATGTATGTGTGTATATGCTTATATTTACATGCAAAAAACAAGTAAAAAAAAAAAAAACATTCACGACAATTTAGTATATTTAGATATTCCGGTTTACAGTCAACAGGTATATGAATATACAGTATGCGTAAATCCTTGAGTAAATACGTTGATTAAAATGCTTGGTTACCTTAATAATAATAGTAGTGAAGACAATAATCAGCCCTCTTTCATTGTCAGTAACGGTCGTGATGTTTCATGTGAGGGACAATATGTATAAATCATTTTTTTTCAGTCTTCCAACATATATTTGAGTGCAAAGGGGAAATGTGTCGAAGGGTAACAATAGGTTATCAATATTCCTGCAATATGTAAATGTCATTTGAGATTTATGAGTAAGAAAATCTGACACACTACCCTTCTAACAGGACATTTCTGTATGTATATGAAATAGTCAACATTGTTGAAGTTGTCCTGCACACGTGTTTCATCTACGACTCATCAGTTATATATATATATATATATATATATATATATATATATATATATATATATATATATATATATATATATATATATATATATCAGAGAGAGAGAGATGGTATTTGGGAACGTTTTGAACTAGATATCCTTCAGTTTACTCTTTCATTTCCTTAATATTTTACATTTTTCTTTACTTATTGTGTATCTTTTGAATATTTTATATATCTATTATGATTTACCGTGAAACAATTTGTTATTTTATTATACCTTTTTTCGTATTAAAAAAATTCGTGACTTTTACCATTCGTTCCACCTTTTCCTACATTTTGTATTTAATTATTTTGGGAGAGGTCAAACACGTCCCCTTTTTTATTGCCATATACGAGAATGGTGAAAAGTCTGGCTATACAACTTTGGGTATAAAAAAAAATCTATATTATTATTATTATTATTATTATTATTATTATTATTATTATTATTATTACTTCTTGCTAAGCTACAACCATAGCTGGAAAAGCAGGATGCTATAAGCCCAGGGGCCTCAACAAGGAAAATAGCCTGTTTAAGAAAGGAAACAAGGAAAAATAAAATATTTTAAGAACAGTAACAACATTAAAATAAATATTTCCCATATAAACTATTAAAAACTTTACCGAAACAAGAAGAGAAATTAGATAGAATAGTGTGCCCGAATGTACCCTCAAGCAAGTGAACTCTAACCCAAGACAGTGGAAGACCATGGTACAGAGGCTATGGTACTACCCAAAACTAGGGAACGATGGTTTGATTTTGGAGTGTCCTCCTAGAAGTGCTGCTTACCATAGCTAAAGAGTCTCTTCTACACCCTTACCAAGAGGAAAGTAGCCACTGAACAATTACAATGCAGCAGTTAACCCCTTGGGTGAAGAATTGTTTGGTAATCTCAAGTGTTTTCAGGTTTATGAGGACAGAGGAGAATCTGTAAAGAATAGGCCAGACTATTCGGTGATGGGTAGGCAAAGGGAAAGTGAATCGTAACCAGAGAGAAGGATCCAATGAAGTACTTACTGTGTGGCTCGTCAAAGGACCCCATAGCTCTCTAGCGGTAGTATCTCAACGGGTGGCTGGTGCCTTGGCCAACCTACTACGTACAACAGAAAAGAAATTTCTTCACAAACAACAGGAAATAGATTTTGTTTGTTTACCTCACCAGATAAGCTGTTTCGATTTTACCTTCATATATATGATGTGTTTTATGTTGAAATCCTAGAACTTATTCCCAAAGTGGTTTTAGTCGCAAAACCTTCACAAAATAGCCGTGAAATCGTGATATCTGTCTCATTTTTACCGTATATTTTAACTCGACCTTCACTTAAGAAATCTGACAAAATGCCAAGTTTTGACTTTGTTATTTTTCTTATAGAATTATTTTAAAGCTCATTTTTTTTTTATTATTTATTTATGAATGAATTATCTTATGTTTAACACTCATGTAGAGGAGCGTGACTAATACCCTTGTTTTAACTTGAAGTTTATGCTTTTGTCCTGAAATGTTATGATGATTCAACTGGCAAAAACCGGTTTCATTTTCAGAGGCACAAAAATATCCAGACAAAACTTTTACTTAGTTAATGCTTGGATGTCTTGTTTTTTTATCAGCATTCGTTCACATTTACGATTATATTCCTGTGAAAATTTTACCAAGAGTGGATCTCGTCACGGGTAATAATTGAACAGATTTTGCAAAAGATCCACAGTCTATCAAGTCTAGAGGTTTGTGTAACTTGCGCCATTTGATCTTGTGATCAACTGTTTGGATTAGATCTGACACAGCAAAGTTTATAAACCGCACAAAGTTAAACAGACCAAGTGACCACACAGTAAATTCTAGAGACTGCAATGCTTTTGACCTGGATTTGAAAAGACTAGCGGAAAATACAGATCATGGTTACTAGGGATGTCATAAACTGTGGCTATGTAAATATACAATCTGTAGGTAATAAGACTGTTCAAATTCGAGAATTGATAAACGAGAAATATTTAAGTATACTAGCATTATCTGAAACATGGCTAAATAACTTGGACAAGGCAAAGATCACTGAAATGACGCCCCCCACCCATGCCTTCTTTCATATACCGAGAGAAGGTACGTCTTGTGGGGGTGTCGGACTCTTTATTCATGAAAGTTACTCAAATCTCAAAACGTTAAAAAGAATTAGTGTAACAAGCTTTGAATATATAGAAATAAAATTTACCCCCCAAAAAAGAAGAATATCCTTTGCAACAATCTACAAACCTCTTAGAACAAACTCTAGTATCTTTTTTGAAGAATTCGGTGCTCTCATTGAGATGATTATCATGGAGAAAAACAAATTTATTATCTGTGGAGACTTCAATTTTTGGATGGATGACGCATCAAATCCCGACGCTTTGGCATTTAGTGAGTTACTAGAATCATATCGACCAGTGAATAATGTCAACTGCACAACTACTTTAACTGGGTATACGCTAGACTTAGTTCTAAGTGATGATATGAATAATATTGTATCTAATATAAAACTCGAAGAGAAGTGTACTATCTCCTTAGTACACAAATTTATTACGTTTAGGCTACCTCTACAGAAACACGCATTAGTAGAGAAAATAAACTTTAGACATAAATAAAAACTTTCTCCTACCCTATTTATTGAAGAAGTTACAAAGAAAATAAATGATGCTATCAACATTCGCTGTGATCATGATGACCAACGTCTGTTAGGAGCTAAGTGTGCTAACTGTCTTATGACCACTTACAATAAAGTGAGTAAAAGTGAATATGATACCATGTGCCCACCGATGGAAAAGTCTATAACCGTAAAAGACCAATCTCCTTGGTTTGATGGAGAGAATTTGGTAAATAAGAGGGAAAAAGACGTAAAGAAAGACAGTGGAATAGGTTAAAAACTGAAAGTACTTAATGCAAAACTGCTGCATATCAATATAACTACCTACTAAGAAGAAAAAAGAGAATACCATAAGAGAAAGATCCTCGAAGCAGCAACAGACATAGATAAGTTATATCGTCTCCTAAATGGTACAATGGGAAATGTAAAAGAAAAGAAGCTACCTGGTGTCTACAGTGACCAGAAACTAGCAAATAATTTTCTAGTATTCTTTAAAAACAAAATTGAAAACATAACTAGGCCATTTGTAAATACTCAACATCAGATTAATGATATACCGGGCACACAGACAAAATTAATACGATTTAACAGCATAACTCAAGATGACATCACCAGAATTATCAAGAGACCAAAGAAAACAAACTGCGCGATCGATCCTATGCCAATATCTGAAGTAATTGGAGAGAGAAACTTTTCTAGTCTAGCCGAAATAATAATGAGAATAGCAAATGCAAGCATTGATGAATGTAAGTTTCCTAAATCTGAGAAAATGGCTGTAGTCACACCAGTTCTGAAAAATGCACTGGACCACCAGGAATTAAGCTCATATAGACCTATTTCGAATCTATCCTTTGTTTTAAAAGTGCTTGAATACGTAATTCTTAAATAACTAGTCAGTCACTTAGAAGTAATAGAATCTATGCCTGACAACCAATCTGCTTACAGAACTCTATACTCTACGGAGACAGACATCCTCTCTGTTGTAAATGATGTGCTGAAAATGATGGATGAAAATAAATGTGGTATTTTAATATTGCTCGATCTCAGTGCTGCTTTTGATACAGTTGTGCATGAACTGCTACTGAATGATCTACAGTCCCTCGGCGTTGAAGATCAAGCCTTCGAATACCTAAAAGACTACTTGGTTGGTAGAAATTACTGTGTGCAAATTGGAAACTCTTATTCATCATATGAACCCTTAAACAGAGAGGTACCCCAGGGGAGTGTACTTGGGCCAATCTTATTCTGCATCTATACTATTGGTCTATCGAAAATACTACAAAGGCAAGGCGTGAAGTTTAAACTATTTGCAGATGACACAATTTTACTTCTCCATAAATGATAGACATGACACTACTGAAACTCTAAACCGAATCCTTGATAGTTTTAGAGAATGGATGACATTTAAACAACTAAAATTAAATAAGAATAAAACTGAATTCATGGTGGTGGGCAAGAGAAACAGCGTGAGAAACTTAGGTGATATTCAAATGAACATAAATAATGACTCGGTGCCGATATCTAGTAAAGTTCGAGATCTAGGTGTATTTCTTGACTGTAACCTGTCTCTAAATGCCCAAATAAATAATGTAATTAAAACTCCTGGTTATGATCTAAAAATATTGCGTTTATAAAAAAGTACCTGGACGAAAATTCAGTAAAGAAACTTGTGATGAACTGTGTTATTACCAGCATTGACTACTGCAACTCTGTCTACTACAATTTACCAAAATTCCATCTTAAGAAATTTCAAAACATAATAAACAGAGGAGCAAGACTGATAAAAGGTGTCCCACCTAGAGAAAGGATCACCTCTATACTAATTGATTTACACTGGCTGCCGATTAAAGCGAGAATTGAATTTAAAATATGTACAATAACCCACTAAGCTATCAGAACTGGTCGTTCAAAATACTTAAGAGAATTTCTACATATTGCGCAGCCAACAAATCGTGTCGACACGAGAATAGTTACAGATGGCTTCAAACTGTTGGAACCTAGATTTATGTCCACTTTGGGCTCCAGAGCCTTTAAATATGCGGCCCCTAGACTATATAATAAGCTCCCACGAAACATTCGAATGATTGAAGACATTAAGGCTCTCAAGAGGAAACTGACGACTTTCTTGTTTCATGAGTCTTGACAGTAAATGAAGAATACGAAACATGAAACGTTAGATACTGTGAACGAACAAGGTAAAACGACAGTGGAGATCCTGTAGAGAGTGGGGTTACCCTGCTGTATGGGACGGGAAAAGCAGCCATCAAACTAAAGTAAAGTAAAAGCAACTGTGAAACTAGT
>NC_090727.1:31280667-31285667 GCF_036898095.1 Palaemon carinicauda
AGAGGGGGGGGGTCACCCCTATGACATACTTAAAGTATTCTGGAATTGTGCAATAAAAGAGAGGAGAGAGAGGAGAGAGAGAGAGAGAGAGAGAGAGAGAGAGAGAGAGAGAGAGAGAGTCAGCCTTTTTACATACATAAAGTAATCTGGAATTGTGCAACAAGAGAGAGAGAGAGAGAGAGAGAGAGAGAGAGAGAGAGAGAGAGAGAGAGAGAGAGTCAGCCTTTTTACATACATAAAGTAATCTGGAATTGTGCAACAAGAGAGAGAGAGAGAGAGAGAGAGAGAGAGAGAGAGTCAGCCTTTTTACATACATAAAGTAATCTGGAATTGTGCAACAAGAGAGAGAGAGAGGGGGGGGGTCACCCCTATGACATACTTAAAGTATTCTGGAATTGTGCAATAAAAGAGAGAGAGAGAGAGAGAGAGGAGAGAGAGAGAGAGAGTCAGCCTTTTTACATACATAAAGTAATCTGGAATTGTGCAACAAGAGAGAGAGAGAGAGAGAGAGAGAGAGAGAGAGAGAGAGAGAGAGAGAGTCAGCCTTTTTACATACATAAAGTAATCTGGAATTGTGCAACAAGAGAGAGAGAGAGGGGGGGGGTCACCCCTATGACATACTTAAAGTATTCTGGAATTGTGCAATAAAAGAGAGAGAGAGAGAGAGAGAGAGAGAGAGAGAGAGAGAGAGAGAGAGAGAGTCAGCCCTTTTACATACATAAAGTAATCTGGAATTGTGCAACAAGAGAGAGAGAGAGAGAGAGAGAGAGAGAGAGAGAGAGAGTCAGCCTTTTTACATACATAAAGTAATCTGGAATTGTGCAACAAGAGAGAGAGAGAGGGGGGGGGTCACCCCTATGACATACTTAAAGTATTCTGGAATTGTGCAATAAAAGAGAGAGAGAGAGAGAGAGAGAGAGAGAGAGAGAGAGAGAGAGAGAGAGAGAGAGTCAGCCTTTTTACATACATAAAGTAATCTGGAATTGTGCAACAAGAGAGAGAGAGAGAGAGAGAGAGAGAGAGAGAGAGAGAGAGAGAGAGAGAGAGAGTCAGCCTTTTTACATACATAAAGTAATCTGGAATTGTGCAACAAGAGAGAGAGAGAGAGAGAGAGAGAGAGAGAGAGAGAGAGAGAGAGAGAGAGAGAGAGAGAGAGAGAGAGTCAGCCTTTTTACATACATAAAGTAATCTGGAATTGTGCAACAAGAGAGAGAGAGAGAGAGGGGGTGGTCACCCCTATGACATACTTAAAGTATTCTGGAATTGTGCAATAAAAGAGAGAGAGAGAGAGAGAGAGAGAGAGAGAGAGAGAGAGAGAGAGAGAGAGAGAGAGAAGGGGGTGTTCACATAACCGGTTGCAGCAAAATAGAAAAAACAGGAAAAATAAAAGAATGTTGAAAGCAATAACAGAAGCAGGGAATAAAAACAGTAGATTGCTAATATCAGCGGCTTTAGCAAATTTCCCGTGAAGTCTTTTAGGCTTGGTAAAAATGCAACTCAAAATTATTTCATATCTATCATAGTATATCCTTTTTCATGAATAATTTCTGTGGTCTTCCACTGTCTAGGGTTAGAGTTCTTTTGCTTGAGGGTAAACTCGGGCACACTATTCTATCTAATTTATCTTCTAGTTTTGTTAAAGTTTTTATAGTTTATATAGGAAATAATTATTTTAATGTTACTGTTCTTAAAATATTTAATTTTTCTTGTTTCTTTTCCTCACTGGGCTATTTCCCCTGTTGGAGCCCCAGGGCTTATAGCATCATGCTTTTCCAACTCTGGTTGTAGCTTAGCAAGTAATAATGATAATAATAATAATAATAATAATACAGTTTTCAATATGCGATGTGGTAACGTTCCTGACTGGCGAACACTAGACTGGGGTTTCGAGTCCTGCTCAAACTCATTAGTTCCTTCTGGTCGCTGCCACCTTACCATCATTGTGAGCTAAAGATGCAGGCGTGTTTAGGTGAGCCCATGTGTCTATTTTCTGAGTCATCAGCAGCATTGCCTGGCTTTCCTTGGTCCTGGCTTAGGAGAGGGGCTTGGGTGCTGATCATATGTATATATGGTTAGTCACTAGGGCAGTGGTTACCAACCTTTTTCCTGTCATTTCCCCCCTGCACCCAGTTCAACCATCCAGATTTCCCCCTTCATGCCCACTCGCCTGCCTCAGAAATGGGCATGATATTCCAATTCTCCCCTTGAATATCATGTCAGTGAGAAGTGATATGATCATATCACAATTGAATGGCTAACAACAAATTGCCGCACATACTATGTGGACATTTTCCGCTTTTTTTAGTTAGTAGGTAGTGTAATTATTTCCCCCCTTGGAAGCTTCAAATTTCCCCCAGTTTGGGAACCATTGCACTAGGGTATTGTCCTGCTTGATAGGGCACTGTCACTGTCCTTTACCTCTGCCATTCATAAGCGGCCTTTAAACTTGATCCCTTCGTAATTGAAAGAATTGTTAATAAACAATCAAATTAAATAATCTATGTATCAGTTGATAATTAATTCAAGGTCTTGAATACAAATTTCACTTGCCTGGCATTTTCCAAAATATTTTAGAAAAAAAAAAACACTTTAAACATGTTTGTTAAAATCCATTGGAGTAATTATCTTTCAATTTATATTTAGATTAAGAATAAAATTGCACCAGTTATTCAAGTCTGAAATTCTTTCTCGTTTTAATTATTCAATTATTTAATTATTCGTTAACAAAATTAATTTTGAAAATCATGGACCCCGCTTCTTCTTCTTCTTCTTCTTCTTCTTACACTAATGAATTAGTGTAATTATTTGCGAATCATTACTGCTAAGGAACTTTTGGATGACTTCAATTAAGGATAATGAGAATTTTGAAGGTTGCTAATGAAAGACTTCGATAAAAGTTCATTATTCTTTAACCCACATGAAGTCTTGTATTCATTTAACTTTTCTTTTATGAACTTCTATTCTTTTGTAATTAGTTTTCCTTGGTTTCAATTATACATTGGTTATGAACGAAATAAACCAGTAATATTCTCACTCATGCAAACACTTAAAATACGCTTATATATTTTAGGATATATATATATATATATAATATATATATATATATATATATATATATATATATATATATATATATATAATGTGTGTGTCTGTGTGCATACATTCATAAATATTCATTTATATGTTATATATATACATATTTATATGTGTGTGCATACGTACATACATACATATATATAATATATATATATATATATATATATATATATATATATATATGTAATGTGTGTGTCTGTGTGCATACATTCATAAATATTCATTTATATGTTATATATATACATATTTATATGTGTGTGCATACGTACATACATATATATATATATATATATATATATATATATATATATATGTGTGTGTGTGTGTGTTCGCTTACATATATATATATATATATATATATATATATATATATATATGTATATATATATATATATATATATATATATATATATGTATATATATATATATATATATATATATATATATATATATATAATATATATATATATCCAAATAAGCCATATATATTTTGATATATTAATGTCTGGATTCTCTTAACGACCTCGGGATCAGAGCCCCAGGCGAAATCTCACAAAGACAAGAGCTTGGCTCCGGCCGGGAATCGAACCCTGGTCGGCAAGCTTATATAGACAGTGACTAACCCATTCGGCCACGAATGGGTTAGTCACTGTCTATATAAGCTTGCCGACCAGGGTTCGATTCCCGGCCGGAGCCAAGCTCTTGTCTTTGTGAGATTTCGCCTGGGGCTCTGATCCCGAGGTCGTTAAGAGAATCCAGACATTAATATATCAAAATATATATGGCTTATTTGAATATGAAAAACACGTAAAAATGTGCAAAATTTATCATATATATATATATATATATATATATATATATATATATATATATATATATATATATATACATGAGAGTGAGTGATCTAAAGACTCACAGTAACTATATTTAACTATATCTTACTCTCTTGATCAGAGAGTATCCATACATTGAACGTATAAACCTAATAAAAGCAGCCTAACTTGATTTAGATCCATAAGACTGGAAGAGTGACTTCTTATTAGCTTTAGTTAATGTTAATTAAGGAAGATGGCTTGTACTTTGAATATGAAAACAGTGTTTTTTTTTTTTTTTTTTTTTTTTTTTTTGTATGAGTGTTCTGCCAAAATAGTTATTCAAGTCAATTATAAAGAGATCATGTAATCTCCCTACAACTTTTAATGGTTTTGATATTTGGAAAGTTGATTCAGTTTTTTTACTAAAATAGATTTATGTATTTTACTGCAGAGAGAGAGAGAGAGAGAGAGAGAAAGAGAGAGAGAGAGAGAGAGAGAGAGAGAGAGAGAGAGAGAGAGAGAGAGAGAGAGAGAGAGAGTTACAAGGAGTGACAAGGATTTTGGATGTCTCAAAGACGTTTTAGTCCATCTGCGGAGACTCCATTTGCTCTTGGATGTAGCGAATTAGTTTTAACTTTTAGAGAGTTTTTGTGATCTTGTCTAACAGACAGACAGATAGGCAGGCAGGCAGGCAGGCAGGCAGAGGAATATGATAAAGGTCCATAGTATTTCCGACAAACAGGCAGAGAAAAAAATTGGAAAGACGAGAGAGAGAGAGAGAGAGAGAGAGAGAGAGAGAGAGAGAGAGAGAGAGAGAGAGAGATGTACACCCATTGCATAATTAAAAGACGAATTAATAACGAAATGATAAAATGAATGAGGGCAAATACCATTCGTCTTGCATTGTCACTGAAAAGTCGCCTTTCGGTTCGTTGTTGGTAAATATAAAAATCACTTCGCCCTTCCCTTTCATATTTGTCTCACACAAAGCCAATATGTCCATCCTTCTATTCTTAAACATACTTCTAATCTCACATCTTTTACTCTCTATCGTACTACATCCAGGCACATTCAGACACTCCAAAACTA
>NC_090727.1:31293167-31320667 GCF_036898095.1 Palaemon carinicauda
ATATATATATTATATTTATGCCTATATATATATATATATATATATATATATATATATATATATATATATATATTGTGTGTGTGTGCGTTTGGATTTGTATGTACATATTTATTTGCGCTTTTTTATTGCAAAATGCATAGACGTGGAGTGTGAAACAACTGAAATGGGATATACAAATAAAATACAAGTAACCGAAAGTTAACCTAAAAGCCAAAATTGACACGTGAGTGCTTTTGGGGAACGAAGCTTTCACCAATATGAAACACATAAATATATAAATAAATAAATAAAGATTCCTATCACACCAAATGAACATTTTAGTGAAGGATCAAAGTGTTTATTATTCCTTTTGATGACCTACGGCCGTTAACCGTGATTAAAATTGTAAAATTTCCCTTGCATTAATTCTGTGCAAATTGATTGATTTAAAGTTTTCAGGCATCCTGACATCTGAGGTCATTGACGCCGGTAACATTTAATTTATGTATACAAAAATAAAAGATAAAATAAAATAAAAAATAAAAGAGTATTCAATTAAAATCATAAAAGTTGAATGTAATAAAAGTTAAATATTTTTCAGAAGACCTGCTTCTGAAATAAATCTAAAAATGCCACTTGCATGGTAGGACACATCATTTCCAAGAATCTTGGCAAGGATGAACCTGCCACCCTCACCTCGAGCCTCAAATAAATATCTATTCCGCAAGTTGTTATAATTGGAGCATTCGGTCAACAAATGCCTTACTGTTAGAGGTACTAAGCAGTCATCACAATACGGTTGGTGTTGGCCCTTCAGCAGAAACTCGTGTGTCAACCGAGTGTGACCAATACGGAGACGACAAAGAGACGTCTCCCATTTTCGGGGCATCATATTATACCTCCAAGGAGATATGTCATTTGTTATCTCTCGCATTTTATTGCCATCTTGACTATCCCATTGCTGTTGCCATTTATTGCAAACCAAGTTCTTGATGACAGGTAAGAAATCATTACAGGCAATGGGATACCTTCTTGGCAGCAACTCGGATGCAGCCTCCTTAGCCAGTGAATCTGCCTTCTCATTCCCAGACACACCTACATGTGCTGGAACCCAACAAAATTGAACTGTTATACCTCTCCGTCCAATAATGAGAAGCCATTCTAAAATCTTTAAAACTAGAGGGTTATTAGAATTAAAAACTTCCATAGCTTGAAGGACACTCCTTGCATCACTAAAAATTGTAAAATTACCCTCCTTCTCCAATGCTATTTTCTCAATAGCGGTTAATATGCCATACAGTTCGGCAGTAAATATGGAAGCGGTCAGAGGAAGTGCACCTCTACAATTAAAACCATTACTATGTACTCCAAATCCAACGCCAGCATCAGATTTGGAGCCATCAGTATAGATAAAAGTTGATCCTCTATGTTCTTTAACATGTTCATTAAAAAGAGACCTGGCTTCTAGGTCTGACATATTCTTCTTATCTCCAATAAAATATTTACAAAAAGATATCTCTGGTAACTTCCATGGAGGCGTTGATGATACCTTGAATGGAAGTACCTTATTTCTAATTATATCCAGACTATTTAATAATCGTTTCACCCGAAAGCCATAGGGTTGAGGAGATTTTGGGTGCAACTCAAAGTATGATGCGTGTCTTACAAGGCTTGCAGTCTGAAAGGCTAGAGAGTTAGGGAGTCTTTGCAATCTAAACCAATACCGAAGAACGGAAGACATTCGGTAAAGGTCTAGAGGTAACTCTCCAGCATCAACAAGGAGACTTGGGATAGGCGAGGTTAATTCTGTGCAAATACCCAGAATAATTACTCTTTGGGAAGGTGTAACACTCTCTTATTTCATAGAAGTTTTATGGGTTAGAAAATTTCTGGAAAGGGAAGACAGATTATATGGTCTGATAATATGCGTTTTCTTCAATTAAATGTTAAAGGTGTCTGGTTTCAGTTCCAGTTTTATGATAATAGATGCTCACCAGAACGTTAGACGGGTAAGCCCAACCCCTCCCCCACTGTGGTGCCCAAGCGCAGCTGTGGCCTCCCCAGTAAAGTGTTTAAACTGATGGCCCCGGGCTGGGATCGATCTGCTGCCATGCAAATTCTAGACGAACACGTTACCACTGTATTAGAAAGGACTTTGAAAACGTTTAAATCGTTGTGTGTTGCTTTGAAAATCTGACCCGGACAAAAAAATCCCTAAAAATATGTTGTTAATTGCATCCAGATATTCGGCTACTCAATATTTTTGCCGAAAAATCGATTGTCAAAAATATTTTTTTCTTTTTTCTAAGAATAGATATTCTTATCGTTGATTTATAAAATTTGAGAACTAGTGATTTATTTTTCGGGTGAAACATTCTCTGTAAAATTTACATACACAAACACAAAATGAAAATAAAAGAAACTATAAGCACCGAATATACATCTTTCTTAATATTTTACCAAGATATCTTTTCAACATACCTTTTTTATAAAATAAATAATGTATGACTAGGAAATAAAGTAAATTCTAAGTTACTTTAGAAGGAACAATTAAATTACAGAATAGATTGAGCCAATCGTCTGCTATTTTATCCTGATACCTTCATCAGCTGAAGATTAAGGACTTTCATACAGTTCACTGCTATTGATTAAAAGTACTTTAATAATTGTAAAAACTTATTCAAAAGTAATGGCAACTTTTTGTTTATTAATGAATATTCCTCACGCTACTCAAAATTATTGCATGCATATTATAAACAAGTGAAATGGGCTTATTGTATCCTGCTTTTCCAACTTAGTTTGTAGCTTGGCTAATAGAATCACAATAGTAATACTAATGATAATAATAATAACAATAATAATAATAAAAATAATGATAATGTTAGAAATGATGATAATAGTAATGATAATAATAATAATAATAAAAATAATAATAATAATAATATCAACAAAATAAAAATAAAATATATTGCTTTATTTATTTTTTTTTTTATACCGGTAAAGTTGCTACTAAGGAGCTGCCTTTTCAAATGATATCTGAGCAAAGTCTGCCTTGTGGTTAGAGAGAGAGAGAGAGAGGAGAGAGAGAGAGAGAGAGAGAGAGAGAGAGAGAGAGAGAGAGAGAGAGAGGGAGAAATTATTTTCTTATATATACCGTTCCAAATTATTGCATAAGATCGTGGCATCAACATAGTCTTTTAGAGAGAGAGAGAGAGAGAGAGAGAGAGAGAGAGTTGCTATTTCTCAATATATACCATTCCAGATGTTGCATAAGATCAAGCAATCATCTTAGTCTTTTAGAGAGAGAGAGAGAGAGAGAGAGAGAGAGAGAGAGAGAGAGAGAGAGAGAGAGAGAGAGAGAGAGAGGTATTTTCATAACATAACAACGGCATCAGATCAAATCTCTGTTAAGAATCTGAATCCCTTTAGCGGAAGGGACACAAACACTGAAGCTTTTATCTCGTGATTCTGTTTCTCATTTGAACTGATATAATCGAATGCTCCAAATCCACCTTTTTGGAGTTGTGGAATTTTCTCAAAATAACCACAAAGTAGTTTAGAAGAGAATTGAATTGATACACTTCCTAGGGTGAGTTTGCGCTTAACAATACTCATTTTTTTTAATGAGGCATATTTGCACTGACTCTCAGTGGTGCCATTTTAGCTCTGAAAATTTACTGAGGAAAACAATACTCAATTTTTTTTTCTTTTTATTTATTTATTTATTTTTTTTTTTTTTTTTTTTTTTTTCTAAATGAGGAACATTTGTATTGACCCAGGGGTGCCTTTTAGTTCGGAAAACTTTCCTACTTGCTGATTGGTTGGGCAAAATTATTCTAACCAATCAGCTAGTAAGAAACTTTTCCGAGCTAAAACGGCACCCCTGATAGTCAGTGTAAATAACTAGAAAGTATTCAGAAGAAAATTGAATGATAGCCTTTCCTAATGTGAGATTGCAGTATCTAAACTCATTTTTTTAATGAGGCGCATTTGCACTGACTCAGGGGTGCCCTTTTAGCTCGGAAAAGTTACCTACTAGCTGATGGGTTGGACACAATAATCCTAACTAATGGTCAGTGCAAAATGCGCTTAAAAAAAAAAAAAAAAAAAAAAAAAAAAACTGAGTATAGACGCCTGTTCTGTTAGAAAGTGACAGTGTTACATCCAAAGCTACAAGGGAAATTGGATATATTCCATGTTAGAGATTATTAACTATTTTTAGAATCAAGCCCTTAAAAGATTCATTGATTACAAAAGCTGCCGGTAAAGTTTGATTGATTGATTTGAGGTTTTCTGGCATCTTGATGTCTAAGGTCATTGACGCCGAGTGCCGGTAAAGAAGTATGAGCATGAGTCTTGGTGATCAAAGAACTATATTTAAAAAAAAAAAAAAAAAAAAAAAAAAAAAACATTAATTTACGCTGTTAAATATTTTCATTAAACAAACAGTAAATGTCTGGCAACATTTATTCCACGATTTTAACTGTTTCAAAAACGGATATATTGACGTTAAAGAGTGTTATTACAGTCACCAGAATAATAACAAAGTAAGGTAAAATTACGGTCACCTGTATTTTACTGAAATACGGTTGAGAACAGTATATTTTTACGGAGAATTTCCGATTGAAATTACGGTTTTTTTTTTTCTAACAATTTATATTGCTTTCATTAAGTAAAATCACTTTAAGGCCGTTGTAAAGTGATGTTCTCTGAATGTTTTAATAACATTCTGAACTATGAATAATGTGATGTTTTTAAAATAGACGTTGTTTTTATGTTTAAAAGACTTAGTTCTCTCCAGATGGAAATTAATAATTATATAAGGTTTTTGAGAAGTAATAATTTCCATGGAATTCTAGGTAGCATTAGTTTATCTTCACTTGTAATATCTATTAGACAGAAGTAAATTATATCGTTTATTATTATTATTATTATTATTATTATTATTATTATTATTATTATTATTCTTTTTAATATTATTATTATTATTTTTATTATTGTTGTTGTTGTTATTATTATTATTATTTTTATTATTATTATTTTTATTGTTGTTATTATTATCATTATTATTATTATTATTATTATTATTATTATTATTATTATTATAACCTACTACCTACTGCTCCTAATCCTTCGTGCTTGATCATTTAACCTGAAATATTCACTGCGGAGTCGAGATAAAAACATTGCACTACGTCGCTTGCATAGATCCTTAAGAAATTAATTTCTTATTAAATATCTAGTCCAGTGAAAGAGCCAAATCATTTCATTTACTGATACATTTTAGTATACGTGAAAAAGCATTAATGTAACATGAAATCTCTATTACAGTTTAGCATTATTATTATTATTATTATTATTATTATTATAGTAGTAGTAGTAGTAGTAGTAGTAGTAGTAGTAGTAGTATCATTATTATTATTGTTATTATTGTTATTATTATTATTATTATTATTATTATTGTTATTATGATTTTTAATATTATTATTATTATTGTTATTATTATTATTATCATTATTATTATTACAAGCCAAACTATAACCTTAGTGGCTAAAGCAAGATGCTATAAGCCCAAGGGCTCCAACCAGGAAAAAGCCCAGTGAGGAAAGGAAACTAAGAAGTAAATGAACTACAAGAAAAGTATTAAACAATCAAAATAAACTAGAAATATTATATAAACTATAAAAATTTAAAAAAAAACAAGAGGAAGAAAAATAAGATTATAATCGTCCAAGACCTTTTTGTCCTCCTCTTTCCCAAAATAAAGAATATATGAGCAAATGCAAGGACTTCTTCTTGTACATTTAATGAATAAGTAAACACTGGTGGACATCTCATTAATATTCTTGCTATTCAAAGCGTGTAACCTTTTCATAACTTCTGGCATAATACGCAAGATCAACACAAAATTCATTTTCCACTCCCACAGGATTTCAAATTATGACTTTTTGCCAACTCTGATAAAAGCTATACAATTCCTGGTTGCTTGAAATTCATTTATGAGTAATAGATTTTTTTTTTCTTTTTTTTTTCCTGAGTGCAAGATTTTCTAAACTTGTTTTTGGCCTCATTTTGCAGTGCTCATGTGCTGGGAGGAAAGTTGCTGCCACAGCCCAAGTGTCCTCCTTTATATATTGATTTTTCAAACATTGTTTAGAATTCTGTTTCTTCACTTTACCTATGTTTCTCTCTCGTGTATTTATGTATGTATGTATGTATATATAAATAAATATACATATATACATATATATATACATGTATATATGTATATATTTGAATATTTATAAATGTATACACACACAGATATATATATATATATATATATATATATATATATATATATATATATTTATATTCATATACATGTGTGTATATGTACATTTGGCATATATATCATGGTATACAAACAGACTTATATTGACATAAATACACACAGTGTATATATGTGTGTATGTATACATATATACACTATATATATATATATATATATATATATATATATATATATATATACATACATACATACATAATCATCATCATTATCAGCTGTTACTAGTCCACTGCAGAACAAAAACCCCAGACATGTCTTTTCACACGCGTCAGTTTATGATGTTTTATTGCTCGTCAATCCATCGTCTTCCATAGAGGCTCGTCCATAACTATTATTTGTCTTTGTATTTTCAATGAACATTATTTTAGTTTTACTCATATTCAATTTCAGTCCTACACATCTGTTTTTCTCTATTCAAATCTACTATCATCTTTTGTAATTTCTCTCATGATTCACTGAATAGAACTCTAACATATGCAAATCTTAAGTTGTTAAAATATTCTCTAGTAATATTAATTTTTACCTTTTCGTAACATAAATTGTTTAAAGCATATATACATACATATATATATTTACACATTATATATATATATATATATATATATATATATATATATATATACATATATATATATATATATATATATATATATATATATATATATATATATATATATATATATATATATATATATATATGTATATATATATATATATATATATACGTATATATATCTATATATATATACATATATATATACGTATATATATATATATATACATATATATATATGTATATATATATTTATATATATATATATATATAAATTTATATTGATAAGTTGGAATGTAATGACTGCAATCAGTCATATCTTTTTTTGTCGTTTTCACCAGCACTCCTAGCTCCCATACATAAGGCTTTGCCTCTTCACACCACATTCTACAAAATAATCTTGTAGGTAATCTGGGAGTCACTTCATTTTCAGGCAATATCATCTCAGCAGTTATTCCTTCGTATCCAGGGGCTTTCCATCTTTTGATTGTTTTTTAAAGAATAGCTTCGACTTCAAACACACCTAATTCATTCATGGGCACATCAAGGTCTTCATCAGTTTCAGGTATATCACCAAATTATTCCCTTCGTATTTCCTATTCATGACCTCACTAAAGTGTTCAATCCAACGTTACTTTTCATCATGTTCTTTTGTTATAACAGATCCATCTTTCATTTTGATGGGTATATGCTTCTTTTTTTCCCGTAGAGATTTCATTAATAATTCCAAGAGCAATTCCTACAACAAAGCCACTCCCTGAATTCATAGCTTTGTCAGCCTCATCTTCTCTCCTGTCTAAATATTCTCTCCAATCATTCCTGATATTTCTTTTGACCTCACTATAAATACTGAAATACTTGGCATGCTCTGCCTTGTAATTTTCATTACTTCCTCGAAAACTTTAAGAAATCAATTTCTGTCTTTGTCTTCTTTTTATAGTATCCCAAGTATCATTTGATATCCATGGTTTTCTCCTTGTAACTGCATGTCCCAAAACTTCGTCTCTTAAAGTCTCTTAAGACTGTAAATCGATTCCTACATTCAGTTACAAAGATTTCTGTGCTCATCCTCTAGAAGCTTAGTTGTATCAAACTTAGGTATTTTATCTACATTTCCGTTGGGTTCTTTCAGTTTTAATATTTGTGTGGCAATGAGGAGCTGGTGATCACTACCAATAACTGCACATCTATAGCTTGTTACATTTCTCAGAATCCTCCTTCTTTCTTTATCAATGGCTCTGTGATCTATTTGATATTTGTAATTGCCACATGGTGAAGTCCTTGTATATTTGTGGATCTCCTTGTGCTGGAAAAGAGTACCTCCAGTAACAAGATTGTTTGTTGAACAATAACTTATAAAATGTGCCCCATTTTCATTTGCAACTTCGCCAAGAACCTCAACACCCATCACATTTTCTATCCCTTGATTATTCCTTGCAAATTTAGCATTGAAGTCATTAATCACAATTTTCATATCTCTCTAGGTTCTCACCTATTATACTCTGCAGTTCTTCACAGTATTCATCTTTCCTTTCTTCAGGGGAATCATTTGATTCGCCTTGGAAGATGGAATCTTCGAGATCTTGAACCCTTCTGTGAAGCCTCTTCCCTTTTTGCTCGGCGGGCATGCTGTCATGCGTTTGCGGGAAGGGGAATGGGGCCATTTTAACCTGTCAAAAAGTTTTCATTCTTTTTGCCTCTCGCACGAGTGCGAAGGAGAGTAGTGGAGCGTTGGCGCACAGGATGCTGCTGGTGCTCAGTTTCTGCTGAAGTACAGTTTTTGGTGAAGGCGCAGAAATGCGCTGGTGCGCAGGAAACCAATGCATAGGGTGAATATAAAAAGAATAGGCCAGACTATTTGGCCTCTATTTTGAGGTACCTTACCTCTAGCATTAGAGGCTCTATGACCTTTTATTTTGAGGTGCCATACTTCCAACATCAGAGGATATTTAAGCTCTATTTTGAGGTGCCATACCTTTAGTATTAAGGGCTCTATGACCTCTATATTGAGGTACTATAATCTTAGTATTATAAGTTCTTTGATCTCTAATTTGAAGTGCTTTACCTCTAGCATCAGAGGCTCTTTGAACTCTATTTTGAGGCTCCTTACTTTTAGCAATAGAGGCTCTTTGACCTCTATTTTGAGGCTCCTTACTTTGAGCATCAGAGGGTTTTTTTACCTCTATTTTGAGGCTCCTTACGTTTAGCATTAGAGGCTTTTTCACCTCTATTTTGAGACTGCTCACTTGTAGCATTAGAGTCTCTTTGACCTCTATTTTGAGGCTCCTTACTTTTAGCATTAGAGGGTCTTGGACCTCTATTTTGAGGCTCATTACTTTTAGCATTAGAGGCTTATTGACCTCTATTTTGAGACTGCTCACTTTCAGCATTAGAGTCTCTTTGACTTCTATTTTGAGGCTCCTTACTTTTAGCATTAGAGGCTCTTTGACCTGTATTTTGAGGCTCCTTACTTTTAGCATTAGAGGCTCATTGACCTCTATTTTGAGACTGCTCACTTTCAGCATTAGAGTCTCTCTGACTTCTATTTTGAGGCTCCTTACTTTTAGCATTAGAGGCTCTTTGACCTGTATTTTGATGCTCCTTACTTTTAGCATTAGAGGCTCTTTGACCTGTATTTTGATGCTCCTTACTTTTAGCATTTGAGGGTCTTTGACCTCTATTTGAGGCTCCTTACATTTAGCATTGGAGGCTCATTGACCTCTATTTTGCGACTGCTCACTTTCAGCATTAGTCTCTCTTTGACTTCTATTTTGAGGCTCCTTACTTTTAGCATTAGAGGCTTTTTTACCTCTATTTTGAGACTGCTCACTTATAGCATTAGAGTCTCTTTGACCTCTATTTTGAGGCTCCTTACTTTTAGCATTAGAGGGTCTTTGACCTCTATTTTGAGGCTCCTTACTTTTAGCATTAGAGGCTCTTTGACCTCTATTTTGAAACTCCTTACTTTGAGCATTAGAGGGTTTTTACCTCTATTTTGAGGCTCTTTATGTTTAGCACTAGAGGCTTTTTGACCTCTATTTTGAGACTGCTCACTTACAGCATTAGAGTCTGTTTGACCTCTATTTTGAGTCTCCTTACTTTGAGCATTAGAGAGTCTTTGACCTCTATTTTGAGGCTCCTTGCGTTTAGCATTAGAGGCTCTTTGACCTGTATTTTGATGCTCCTTACTTTTAGCATTTGAGGGTCTTTGACCTCTATTTGAGGCTCCTTACATTTAGCATTGGAGGCTCATTGACCTCTATTTTGCGACTGCTCACTTTCAGCATTAGTCTCTCTTTGACTTCTATTTTGAGGCTCCTTACTTTTAGCATTAGAGGCTTTTTTACCTCTATTTTGAGACTGCTCACTTATAGCATTAGAGTCTCTTTGACCTCTATTTTGAGGCTCCTTACTTTTAGCATTAGAGGGTCTTTGACCTCTATTTTGAGGCTCCTTACTTTTAGCATTAGAGGCTCTTTGATCTCTATTTTGAAACTCCTTACTTTGAGCATTAGATGGTTTTTACCTCTATTTTGAGGCTCCTTATGTTTAGCACTAGAGGCTTTTTGACCTCTATTTTGAGACTGCTCACTTACAGCATTAGAGTCTGTTTGACCTCTATTTTGAGTCTCCTTACTTTGAGCATTAGAGAGTCTTTGACCTCTATTTTGAGGCTCCTTACTTTTAGCATTAGAGGCTCTTTGACCTCTATTTTGAAACTCCTTACTTTGAGCATTAGAGGGTTTTTTACCTCTATTTTGAGGCTCCTTACGTTTAGCACTAGAGGCTTTTTTACCTCTATTTTGAGACTGCTCACTTACAGCATTAGAGTCTGTTTGACATCTATTTTGAGGCTCCTTACTTTGAGCATTAGAGTCTTTGACCTCTATTTTGAGGCTCCTTGCGTTTAGCATTAGAGGGTCTTTGACCTCTATTTTGAGGCTCTTTAGTTTAGCATTAGAGGGTCTTTAACCTCTATTTTGAGGCTCCTTACTTTGAGAATTAAAGGATCTTTGACCTCTTATTTTAAGGGTCCTTACTTTTAGCATTAGTGGGTGTTTGACCTCTATTTTGAGACTCCTTTTAGCATTAGAAGGTCTTTGACCTCTGTTTTGAGGCTCCTTACTTTTAGCATTAGAGGCTCTTTGACCTTTATTTTGAGGCTCCTTGCGTTTAGCATTAGATGGTCTTTGACCTCTATTTTGATGTTCCTTACTTTTAGCATTAGAGGCTTTTTGACCTCTATTTTGAGACTCCTTTTAGCATTAGATGGTCTTTGACCTCTATTTTGAGGCTCTTTAGGTTTAGCATTAGAGGGTATTTGACCTCTATTTTGAGGCTCCTTACTTTTAGCATTAGAGGCTCTTTGACCTCTGTTTTGAGGCTCCTTACTTTTAGCATTAGAGGGTCTTTGACCTCTATTTTGAGGCTCTTTAGTTTAGCATTAGAGGGTCTTTAACCTCTATTTTGAGGCTCCTTACTTTGAGAATTAAAGGATCTTTGACCTCTATTTTGATACTGCTCACTTTTAGCATTAGTCTCTTTGACCTCTATTTTGAGGCTCCTTACTTTTAGTATTAGAGGCTCTTTGACCTCTTATTTTAAGGGTCCTTACTTTTAGCATTAGTGGGTGTTTGACCTCTATTTTGAGACTCCTTTTAGCATTAGAAGGTCTTTGACCTCTGTTTTGAGGCTCCTTACTTTTAGCATTAGAGGCTCTTTGACCTTTATTTTGAGGCTCCTCGCGTTTAGCATTAGATGGTCTTTGACCTCTATTTTGATGTTCCTTACTTTTAGCATTAGAGGCTTTTTGACCTCTATTTTGAGACTCCTTTTAGCATTAGATGGTCTTTGACCTCTATTTTGAGGCTCTTTAGGTTTAGCATTAGAGGGTATTTGACCTCTATTTTGAGGCTCCTTACTTTTATCATTAGAGGCTCTTTGACCTCTATTTTGAGGCTGCTCACTTCTAGCATTAAAGGCTCTTTGATCTTTATTTTGAGGCTCCTTGCGTTTAGCATTAGATGGTCTTAGACCTCTATTTTGATGTTCCTTACTTTTAGCATTAGAGGCTCTTTGACCTCTATTTTGAGACTCCTTTTAGCATTAGAGGGTCTTTGACCTCTATTTTGAAGCTCTTTAGGTTTAGCATTAGAGGGTATTTGACCTCAATTTTGAGGCTCCTTACTTATAGCATTAGAGGCTCTTTGACCTTTATTTTGAGGCTCCTTGCGTCTAGCATTGGATGGTCTTTGACCTCTATTTTGATATTCCTTATTTTTAGCATTAGAGGGTCTTTGACCTCTATTTTGAGGCTCTTTAGGTTTAGCATTAGAGGGTATTTGACCTCTATCTTGAGGCTCCTTACTTTTAGCATTAGAGGGTCTTTGACCTCTATTTTGAGGCTCCTTACTTTTAGCATTAGGGGCTCTTCGACCTCTATTTTGAAACTCCTTACTGTGAGCATTAGAGGGTTTTTTACCTCTATTTTGAGTCTCCTTACGTTTAGCACTAGAGGCTTTTTGACCTCTATTGTGAGACTGCTCACTTATAGCATTAGTCTGTTTGACCTCTATTTTGAGGCTCCTTACTTTGAGAATTAGAGAGACTTTGACCTCTATTTTGAGGCTCCTTGCGTTTAGCATTAGAGGCTCTTTGACCTGTATTTTGATGCTCCTAACTTTTAGCATTTGAGGTTCTTTGACCTCTAATTTGAGGCTCCTTACTTTTAGCATTAGAGGGTCTTTGACCTCTATTTTGAGGCTCCTTACTTTTAGCTTTAGAGTCTCTTTGACCTCTGTTTTGAGGCTCCTTACTTTTAGCATTAGAGGGTCTTTGACCTCTGTTTTGAGGCTCCTTACTTTTAGCATTAGAGGGTCTTTGACCTCTATTTTGAGGCTCCTTACTTTGAGAATTAATGGATCTTTGACCTCTATTTTGATACTGCTCACTTTTAGCATTAGTCTCTTTGATCTCTATTTTGAGGCTCCTTACTTTTAGTATTAGAGGCTCTTTGACCTCTTATTTTAAGGGTCCTTACTTTTAGCATTAGAGGGTCTTTGACCTCTATTTTGAGACTCCTTTTAGCATTAGAAGGTCTTTGACCTCTATTTTGAGGCTCCTTACTTTTAGCATTAGAGGCTCTTTGACCTTTATTTTAAGGCTCCTTGCGTTTAGCATTAGATGGTCTTTGACCTCTATTTTGATGTTCCTTACTTTTAGCATTAGAGGCTCTTTGACCTCTATTTTGAGACTCCTTTTAGCATTAGAGGGTCTTTGACCTCTATTTTGAGGCTCTTTAGGTTTAGCATTAGAGGGTATTTGACCTCTATTTTGAGGCTCCTTACTTTTAACATTAGAGGGTCTTTGACCTCTATTTTGAGGCTGCTCACTTCTAGCATTAAAGGCTCTTTGACCTTTATTTTGAGGCTCCTTGCGTTTAGCATTAGATGGTCTTTGACTCTTGGAAAAACTTTGAATGTAAATATTTTATTCCAACAGGTAGACAACTAAGTTGGTTGGGATAAGAAAAATTCGCTATACTAATATATAAATTTTATTTCCTCTTTCTATCACGATGAATTAATATGGACTTCCTTAATAGTTGTTCCCAACCCACTGTTTACCAAGATTTCCCGAGAGTACAAAAAAGTTACCTTCCTTAGACAATGTACCAAAAGAAATAAGGTGGAATACTACACACAAGCCCAAAATATGAAGAAAAACTATGCAACAACGTGTGTAGTAACAGGGAGCTGTCTCAACACACTAAACAATACTGAATAAAAAACATAGTTTAACTCGAAGGCTACAAACATTGTATTCCACCCACTTGAAGAAACTAAGTTTAAAAACTCAAGAATTTCTTAAGGCTAACTGCTAAGACACCGAAGTAAATTATACAAAACATTTAGCTTGTTAAGAGTACATAATTACATTGAGATGATCGGTATCATTAATGACCAACCTTATAAATCATCCTTGGTGCTTCTTGGTTGATCTCGACGTTTAGTACGCGAATAATAGTCGGCAACAGTAGCTTTCGTCCGGGGCGGCGCCGATGGCTTTATTCTTCCATGTTAATAAGAACAATCCCTTTATACGCAATTAAGGGAAACAGCATATCCAGTTGATAATCAACGTGAAGACGTACAAAATAAAAAGCCACCCAGTATGAGAGCGTTGGTGTCTTGACGTTTACTCTCTCAACGCCTCACTCCAACACCGCCTTCACTTTTTGCCTGCCTTGCGTCGTAACTTTAATTTACCCAAAAACAACCGTAGTATGGTTGTTCTCCTGTGAATAGCAAAAACAAGCAACAGTATCCATTTCTTTCATAATTCCAATGGAATGGGAGGAAACCAATTCAGATGAAATAAGGTGGTCAAATACCGATCATAAACTTATGAATAAACTTCAGTTTCCTCGCATTCAACCATACGAAACAATCGTGATAATATATGTTCTAACATTGACCTCTATTTTGATGTTCCTTACTTTTAGCATTAGAGGCTCTTTGACCTCTATTTTGAGACTCCTTTTAGCATTAGAGGGTCTTTGACCTCTATTTTGAGGCTCTTTAGGTTTAGCATTAGAGGGTATTTGACCTCTATTTTGAGGCTCCTTACTTTTAGCATTAGAGGCTCTTTGACCTTTCTTTTGAGGTTCCTTGCGTTTAGCATTAGATGGTCTTTGACCTCTATTTTGATGTTCCTTATTTTTAGCATTAGAGGGTCTTTGACCTCTATTTTGAGACTCCTTTTAGCATTAGAGGGTCTTTGACCTCTATTTTGAGGCTCTTTAGGTTTAGCATTAGAGGGTATTTGAACTCTATCTTGAGGCTCCTTACTTTTAGCATTAGAGGGTCTTTGACCTCTATTTTGAGGCTCCTTACTTTTAGCATTAGAGGCTCTTTGACCTCTATTTTGAAACTCCTTACTTTGAGCATTAGAGGGTTTTTTACCTCTATTTTGAGGCTCCTTACGTTTAGCACTAGAGGCTTTTTTACCTCTATTTTGAGACTGCTCACTTACAGCATTAGAGTCTGTTTGACATCTATTTTGAGGCTCCTTACTTTGAGCATTAGAGTCTTTGACCTCTATTTTGAGGCTCCTTGCGTTTAGCATTAGAGGCTCTTTGACCTGTATTTTGATGCTCCTTACTTTTAGCATTTGAGGTTCTTTGACCTCTATTTTGAGGCTCCTTACTTTTAGCATTAGAGGGTCTTTGACCTCTATTTTGAGGCTCCTTACTTTTAGCTTTAGAGTCTCTTTGACCTCTGTTTTGAGGCTCCTTACTTTTAGCATTAGAGGGTCTTTGACCTCTGTTTTGAGGCTCCTTACTTTTAGCATTAGAGGGTCTTTGACCTCTATTTTGAGGCTCCTTACTTTGAGAATTAATGGATCTTTGACCTCTATTTTGATACTGCTCACTTTTAGCATTAGTCTCTTTGATCTCTATTTTGAGGCTCCTTACTTTTAGTATTAGAGGCTCTTTGACCTCTTATTTTAAGGGTCCTTACTTTTAGCATTAGAGGGTCTTTGACCTCTATTTTGAGACTCCTTTTAGCATTAGAAGGTCTTTGACCTCTATTTTGAGGCTCCTTACTTTTAGCATTAGAGGCTCTTTGACCTTTATTTTAAGGCTCCTTGCGTTTAGCATTAGATGGTCTTTGACCTCTATTTTGATGTTCCTTACTTTTAGCATTAGAGGCTCTTTGACCTCTATTTTGAGACTCCTTTTAGCATTAGAGGGTCTTTGACCTCTATTTTGAGGCTCTTTAGGTTTAGCATTAGAGGGTATTTGACCTCTATTTTGAGGCTCCTTACTTTTAACATTAGAGGGTCTTTGACCTCTATTTTGAGGCTGCTCACTTCTAGCATTAAAGGCTCTTTGACCTTTATTTTGAGGCTCCTTGCGTTTAGCATTAGATGGTCTTTGACTCTTGGAAAAACTTTGAATGTAAATATTTTATTCCAACAGGTAGACAACTAAGTTGGTTGGGATAAGAAAAATTCGCTATACTAATATATAAATTTTATTTCCTCTTTCTATCACGATGAATTAATATGGACTTCCTTAATAGTTGTTCCCAACCCACTGTTTACCAAGATTTCCCGAGAGTACAAAAAAGTTACCTTCCTTAGACAATGTACCAAAAGAAATAAGGTGGAATACTACACACAAGCCCAAAATATGAAGAAAAACTATGCAACAACGTGTGTAGTAACAGGGAGCTGTCTCAACACACTAAACAATACTGAATAAAAAACATAGTTTAACTCGAAGGCTACAAACATTGTATTCCACCCACTTGAAGAAACTAAGTTTAAAAACTCAAGAATTTCTTAAGGCTAACTGCTAAGACACCGAAGTAAATTATACAAAACATTTAGCTTGTTAAGAGTACATAATTACATTGAGATGATCGGTATCATTAATGACCAACCTTATAAATCATCCTTGGTGCTTCTTGGTTGATCTCGACGTTTAGTACGCGAATAATAGTCGGCAACAGTAGCTTTCGTCCGGGGCGGCGCCGATGGCTTTATTCTTCCATGTTAATAAGAACAATCCCTTTATACGCAATTAAGGGAAACAGCATATCCAGTTGATAATCAACGTGAAGACGTACAAAATAAAAAGCCACCCAGTATGAGAGCGTTGGTGTCTTGACGTTTACTCTCTCAACGCCTCACTCCAACACCGCCTTCACTTTTTGCCTGCCTTGCGTCGTAACTTTAATTTACCCAAAAACAACCGTAGTATGGTTGTTCTCCTGTGAATAGCAAAAACAAGCAACAGTATCCATTTCTTTCATAATTCCAATGGAATGGGAGGAAACCAATTCAGATGAAATAAGGTGGTCAAATACCGATCATAAACTTATGAATAAACTTCAGTTTCCTCGCATTCAACCATACGAAACAATCGTGATAATATATGTTCTAACATTGACCTCTATTTTGATGTTCCTTACTTTTAGCATTAGAGGCTCTTTGACCTCTATTTTGAGACTCCTTTTAGCATTAGAGGGTCTTTGACCTCTATTTTGAGGCTCTTTAGGTTTAGCATTAGAGGGTATTTGACCTCTATTTTGAGGCTCCTTACTTTTAGCATTAGAGGCTCTTTGACCTTTCTTTTGAGGCTCCTTGCGTTTAGCATTAGATGGTCTTTGACCTCTATTTTGATGTTCCTTATTTTTAGCATTAGAGGGTCTTTGACCTCTATTTTGAGACTCCTTTTAGCATTAGAGGGTCTTTGACCTCTATTTTGAGGCTCTTTAGGTTTAGCATTAGAGGGTATTTGAACTCTATCTTGAGGCTCCTTACTTTTAGCATTAGAGGGTCTTTGACCTCTATTTTGAGGCTCCTTACTTTTAGCATTAGAGGCTCTTTGACCTCTATTTTGAAACTCCTTACTTTGAGCATTAGAGGGTTTTTTACCTCTATTTTGAGGCTCCTTACGTTTAGCACTAGAGGCTTTTTTACCTCTATTTTGAGACTGCTCACTTACAGCATTAGAGTCTGTTTGACATCTATTTTGAGGCTCCTTACTTTGAGCATTAGAGTCTTTGACCTCTATTTTGAGGCTCCTTGCGTTTAGCATTAGAGGCTCTTTGACCTGTATTTTGATGCTCCTTACTTTTAGCATTTGAGGTTCTTTGACCTCTATTTTGAGGCTCCTTACTTTTAGCATTAGAGGGTCTTTGACCTCTATTTTGAGGCTCCTTACTTTTAGCTTTAGAGTCTCTTTGACCTCTGTTTTGAGGCTCCTTACTTTTAGCATTAGAGGGTCTTTGACCTCTGTTTTGAGGCTCCTTACTTTTAGCATTAGAGGGTCTTTGACCTCTATTTTGAGGCTCCTTAGTTTAGCATTAGAGGGTCTTTGACCTCTATTTTGAGGCTCCTTACTTTGAGAATTAAAAAATCTTTGACCTCTATTTTGATACTGCTCACTTTTAGCATTAGTCTCTTTGACCTCTATTTTGAGGCTCCTTACTTTTAGTATTAGAGGCTCTTTGACCTCTTATTTTAAGGGTCCTTACTTTTAGCATTAGAGGGTCTTTGACCTCTATTTTGAGACTCCTTTTAGCATTAGAAGGTCTTTGACCTCTATTTTGAGGCTCCTTACTTTTAGCATTAGAGACTCTTTGACCTTTATTTTGAGGCTCCTTGCGTTTAGCATTAGATGGTCTTTGACCTCTATTTTGATGTTCCTTACTTTTAGCATTAGAGGCTCTTTGACCTCTATTTTGAGACTCCTTTTAGCATTAGAGGGTCTTTGACCTCTATTTTGAGGCTCTTTAGGTTTAGCATTAGAGGGTATTTGACCTCTATTTTGAGGCTCCTTACTTTTAGCATTAGAGGGTCTTTGACCTCTATTTTTAGGCTGCTCACTTCTAGCATTAAAGGCTCTTTGACCTTTAATTTGAGGCTCCTTGCGTTTAGCATTAGATGGCCTTTGACCTCTATTTTTATGTTCCTTACTTTTAGCATTAGAGGGTCTTTGACCTCTATTTTGAGACTCCTTTTAGCATTAGTGGCTCTTTGACCTTTATTTTGAGGCTCCTTGCGTTTAGCATTAGATGGTCTTTGACCTCTATTTTGAGGCTCCTTACTTTGAGCATTAGAGTCTTTGACCTCTATTTTGAGGCTCCTTGCGTTTAGCATTAGAGGCTCTTTGACCTGTATTTTGATGCTCCTTACTTTTAGCATTTGAGGTTCTTTGACCTCTATTTTGAGGCTCCTTACTTTTAGCATTAGAGGGTCTTTGACCTCTATTTTGAGGCTCCTTACTTTTAGCTTTAGAGTCTCTTTGACCTCTGTTTTGAGGCTCCTTACTTTTAGCATTAGAGGGTCTTTGACCTCTGTTTTGAGGCTCCTTACTTTTAGCATTAGAGGGTCTTTGACCTCTATTTTGAGGCTCCTTAGTTTAGCATTAGAGGGTCTTTGACCTCTATTTTGAGGCTCCCTACTTTGAGAATTAAAAAATCTTTGACCTCTATTTTGATACTGCTCACTTTTAGCATTAGTCTCTTTGACCTCTATTTTGAGGCTCCTTACTTTTAGTATTAGAGGCTCTTTGACCTCTTATTTTAAGGGTCCTTACTTTTAGCATTAGAGGGTCTTTGACCTCTATTTTGAGACTCCTTTTAGCATTAGAAGGTCTTTGACCTCTATTTTGAGGCTCCTTACTTTTAGCATTAGAGACTCTTTGACCTTTATTTTGAGGCTCCTTGCGTTTAGCATTAGATGGTCTTTGACCTCTATTTTGATGTTCCTTACTTTTAGCATTAGAGGCTCTTTGACCTCTATTTTGAGACTCCTTTTAGCATTAGAGGGTCTTTGACCTCTATTTTGAGGCTCATTAGGTTTAGCATTAGAGGGTATTTGACCTCTATTTTGAGGCTCCTTACTTTTAGCATTAGAGGGTCTTTGACCTCTATTTTTAGGCTGCTCACTTCTAGCATTAAAGGCTCTTTGACCTTTATTTTGAGGCTCCTTGCGTTTAGCATTAGATGGCCTTTGACCTCTATTTTTATGTTCCTTACTTTTAGCATTAGAGGGTCTTTGACCTCTATTTTGAGACTCCTTTTAGCATTAGTGGCTCTTTGACCTTTATTTTGAGGGTCTTTGCGTTTAGCATTAGATGGTCTTTTACCTCTATTTTGATGTTCCTTATTTTTAGCATTAGAGGGTCTTTGACCTCTATTTTGAGACTCCTTTTAGCATTAGAGGGTCTTTGACCTCTATTTTGAGGCTCCTTACTTTTAGCATTAGAGGGTCTTTGACCTCTATTTTGAGACTCCTTTTAGCATTAGAAGGTCTTTGACCTCTATTTTGAGGCTCCTTACTTTTAGCATTAGAGACTCTTTGACCTTTATTTTGAGGCTCCTTGCGTTTAGCATTAGATGGTCTTTGACCTCTATTTTGATGTTCCTTACTTTTAGCATTAGAGGCTCTTTGACCTCTATTTTGAGACTCCTTTTAGCATTAGAGGGTCTTTGACCTCTATTTTGAGGCTCATTAGGTTTAGCATTAGAGGGTATTTGACCTCTATTTTGAGGCTCCTTACTTTTAGCATTAGAGGGTCTTTGACCTCTATTTTTAGGCTGCTCACTTCTAGCATTAAAGGCTCTTTGACCTTTATTTTGAGGCTCCTTGCGTTTAGCATTAGATGGCCTTTGACCTCTATTTTTATGTTCCTTACTTTTAGCATTAGAGGGTCTTTGACCTCTATTTTGAGACTCCTTTTAGCATTAGTGGCTCTTTGACCTTTATTTTGAGGGTCTTTGCGTTTAGCATTAGATGGTCTTTTACCTCTATTTTGATGTTCCTTATTTTTAGCATTAGAGGGTCTTTGACCTCTATTTTGAGACTCCTTTTAGCATTAGAGGGTCTTTGACCTCTATTTTGAGGCTCTTTAGGTTTAGCATTAGAGGGTATTTGACCTCTATCTTGAGGCTCCGTACGTTTAGCATTAGAGGGTCTTTGACCTCTATTTTGAGGCTCCTTACTTTTAGCATTATAGGCTCTTTGACCTCTATTTTGAAACTCCTTACTTTGAGCATTAGAAGGTTTTTTTACCTCTATTTTGAGGCTCCTTACGTTTAGCACTAGAGGCTTTTCGACCTCTATTTTGAGACTGCTCACTTATAGCATTAGAGTCTGTTTGACCTCTATTTTGAGGCTCCTTACTTTGAGCATTAGAGACTCTTTGACCTCTATTTTGAGGCTCCTTGCGTTTAGCATTAGAGGCTCTTTGACCTGTATTTTGATGCTCCTTACTTTTAGCATTTGAGGTTCTTTGACCTCTATTTTGAGGCTCCTTACTTTTAGCATTAGAGGGTCTTTGACCTCTATTTTGAGGCTCCTTACTTTTAGCTTTAGAGTCTCTTTGACCTCTGTTTTGAGGCTCCTTACTTTTAGCATTAGAGGGTCTTTGACCTCTGTTTTGAGGCTCCTTACTTTTAGCATCAGAGGGTCTTTGACCTCTATTTTGAGGCTCTTTAGTTTAGCATTAGAGGGTCTTTGACCTCTATTTTGAGGCTCCTTACTTTGAGAGTTAAAGGATCTTTGACCTCTATTTTGATACTGCTCACTTTTAGCATTAGTCTCTTTGACCTCTGTTTTGAGGCTCCTTACCTTTAGTATTAGAGGCTCTTGGACCTCTTATTTTAAGGGTCCTTACTTTTAGCATTAGAGGGTCTTTGACCTCTATTTTGAGACTCCTTTTAGCATTAGAAGGTCTTTGACCTCTATTTTGAGGCTCATTACTTTTAGCATTAGAAGCTCTTTGACCTTTATTTTGAGGCTCCTTGCGTTTAGCATTAGATGGTCTTTGACCTCTATTTTGATGTTCCTTACTTTTAGCATTAGAGGCTATTTGACCTCTATTTTGAGACTCCTTTTAGCATTAGAGGGTCTTTGACCTCCATTTTGAGGCTCTTTATGTTTAGCATTAGAGGGTATTTGACCTCTATTTTGAGGCTCCTTACTTTTAGCATTAGAGGGTCTTTGACCTCTATTTTATGGCTGCTCACTTCTAGCATTAAAGGCTCTTTGACCTTTATTTTGAGGCTCCTTGCGTTTAGCATTAGATGGTCTTTGACCTCTATTTTGATGTTCCTTACTTTTAGCATTAGAGGCTCTTTGACCTCTATTTTGAGACTCCTTTTAGCATTAGAGGGTCTTTGACCTCTATTTTGAGGCTCTTTGCGTTTAGCATTAGAGGGTATTTTACCTCTATTTTGAGGCTCCTTACTTTTAGCATTAGAGGCTCTTTGGCCTTTATTTTGAGGCTCTTTGTGTTTAGCATTAGATGGTCTTTGACCTCTATTTTGATGTTCCTTACTTTTAGCATTAGAGGGTCTTTAACCTCTATTTTGAGACTCCTTTTAGCATTAGAGGGTCTTTGACCTCTATTTTGAGGCTCTTTAGGTTTAGCATTAGAGGGTATTTGACCTCTATCTTGAGGCTCCTCACTTTTAGCATTAGAGGGTCTTTGACCTCTATTTTGAGGCTGCTCACTTCTAGCATTAGAGTCGCTTTGACCTCTTTTTTGAGGCTCTTTACTTTTAGCATTAGAGGCTCTTTGACCTCGGTTTTGAGGCTCCTTACATTTAACATTAGAGGCTCTTTGACCTATTTTGAGGCTCCCTACTTTTATCATTAGAGGGTCTATGACATCGATTTTGAGGTGCAATATCTCCTTCATTAGAACCTTTTATGACCTCTATTTTGAGGCTTCTTACTTTTAGCATTAGAGGCTCTTTGACCTCTATTTAAGGCTCCTTACTTTTAGCATTAGAGGGTCTTTGACCTCTAATTTGAGGCTCCATACTTATAGCATTAGAGGCTCTTTGACTTCTATTTTGAGGCTCCTTACCTTTAGCATTAGAGGCTCTTTGACCTCTATTTTGATGCTCCTTACTTTTAGCATTAGAGGGTCTTTGACCTCTATTTTGAGGCTTCCTATGTTTAGGATTAGAGGTTCTTTGACCTCTTTTTTGAGGCTCCTTACTTTTAGCATTAGAGGATGTTTGACCTCTATTTTGAGGCTCCTTACTTTTAGCATTAGAGGCTCTTTGACCTCTATTTTGAGGCTCCTTACTTTTGGCATTAGAGGCTCTTTCACATCTATTTTTAGGCTCCATACTTTAAGCATTAGAGGTTCTTTGACCTCTATTTTGAGGCTTCATACGTTTAGCATTAGAGGCTCTTTGACCTCTATTGTTAGGCTCCTTACTTTTAGCATTAGAGGATGTTTGACCTCTATTTTGAGGCTCCTTACTTTTAGCATTAGAGTCTCCTTGACCTCTATTTTGAGGCTCCTTACTTTGAGCATTAGAGGCTCTTTAACATCTATTTTGAGGCTTCTTACGTTTAGCATTAGAGGGTTTTTTACCTCTATTTTGAGGCTCCTTACTTTTTGTATTAGAAGTTCTTTGACCTCTATTTTTTGAAGCTCCTTACTTTTAGCATTAGAGGGTCTTTGACCTCTATTTTGAGACTCCTTACTTTTAAAATTAGATGGTCTTTCACCTCTATTTTGAGGCTCCTTACTTTCAGCATTAGAGGTTATTTGACCTCTATTTTTAGGTGCTATACTCTAACATTAGAGCTTCTTTGACCTTTATTTTAATCCCCTTACCTCTAACATTAAAAGCACTTCGACCTTTATTTTTGGGTGCTTTATGTGTAGCACTAGAGGCTCTTTGAGACCTCTGTTTTAAGGCAACTAACCGCTAATAGTAGAGGCTATTTGACCTCAGTTTTTAGGTGACTCACCTCTATAATTAAAGGCTATTTTTTTATACTTCTTCATATAAAGGCTTTCCTTCTCTATTCTCTTCTGTCTTTTATAGTTTTTCAAGATCTTCTTTGCTTAGTTCGCCAGTCTCCTTCGAGATTTCAAGAGACATTTCAGTGCTGTTTGTCCTCTGTTCGTCAGATTCCTCGGAGAAATCGATGGCTTTCATGTCTAAGGGCGATGGGTAAAGACATGGATGCCATTGATTTCTCGGCATAAACGATACGCCTTCATACTAAAGTCAACGAAGAGCACCAATGCAATCCAATTATAGGACATCGTCGCTAAACTGCAAGCAAATTATCCTTCAAGGTGCTTACATTATGATCTTCAAAGCTTGCCAACTTCGGCAGCACCTATCCAAACTATCGGTAGATGAAGGTGCTCCGAATAGCCTCCAGTTTATCCTGTAGCTGTAACAAAATTCTCACAGTCAGTTACTTGTTCCGCCAGAACGCGAGCTCTGTGAGTAAAGTGAAATCCTCCTCCCCATGTTCACTGCGTAAACTTCCATAGCTGCAGTACATACAGATCGTGAGGTGTTGCAAGGTGTGTTTAAAGAGAGAGAGAGAGAGAGAGAGAGAGAGAGAGAGAGAGAGAGAGAGAGAGAGAGAGAGAGAGATCAGGTCTTCAGAAGTCTTTTGGAATCCGGGCCGGAGCCGTTCAGAACTGCTCCGGGAAGATTCCCTTCTGGAGTCATTCAGAACTCTATGCTAAGTCTACGGCTATTTCTTCTGAAGTCATTTGGAGAGGAGATTCAGGAAATTTTCTTCCGAAGTCGTTCAGAGATTTCTGGAATCATTCAGAATTCCATACTATGTCTATGGAAATATCTTCTGAATCATTTTGGAGATGCACGAAGATTTTCTCCCGAAGTCGTTTAGGACTCGCGAAAAAAAAAAATAGGCCCTAATAACTCATAATAATAATAATAATAATAATGATAATAATAATGATAATAATAATAATAATAATAATAATAATAATAATAATAATAATAATAATAATAAATTACGTGATTTGATTTACAGCTCCGTGAAGATTCCGTTCTGGACACATTCAGAACTCTATGCTAAGTCTACGGCTATTTCTTCTGAAGAAATTTGGAGATTTAGAGTTCTCTTTCGAAGTCGTTCAGATTTGCATCTAGAATCATTCAGAATTCCATGCTAAGTCTATGGTGATTTCTTCTGAATCCATTTGGAGAACCACGATTTTCTTCCGAAGCCATTTAGAACTCGCGAACATTTTTCTTTTTCTCTGGTTTCAGTAGGCCCTAATAACTCATATTATTAATAATAATAATGATAATAATAATAATAGTAGTAGTAGCAGTAGTAGTAGCAGTAGTAGTAGTAGCAGTAGTAGTAATAATAATAATAATAATAATTAATAATTAATAATAATAAATAATAATAATAATAATAATAATAATTAATAATAATAATAATAATAATAATAATGATAATAATAATAATAATAATAATAATAATAATGATAATAATAGATAATATTAATAATAAATAATTAATAACAATAATAAATAATTGATAATAACAATAATAAATAATAATAAATAATGATAAATAATAATAAATAATGATAATAATTATAATAATAATAATAATAAAAATAATAAAAATTATAATTAATAAACAGTGATTTGATCTACTGCTCCGGGAAAATTCCGTTCTTGAGTCATTTAGAACTCTATGCTAAGTCTACGGCTATTTCTCCTGAAGCCATTTGGAGATCGACGAAGATTTTTTTCCGAAGCCGTTTAGGAGTCGCGAAAAATTATCTTTTTCTCTGGTTTCAATAGGCCCTACTACTACTACTACTACTACTACTACTACTACTACTACTAATGATAATAATAATAATAATAATACTAATAATAATAATACTAATAATAATAATACTAATAATAATAATAATAATAATAATGATAATGATTAATAATAATAATAATTAATAATAATAATAATAATAATAATAATAATAATTGATAATAATTAATAATAATAATTCTTGTAAGTAACAATCTGCTACCTACAGCTCTCCATTTGGTTAATGCCTTTTCTGCTCTTGGTGTCATCATCATTATTCCTACCCCTTCTCTTCTAACTCCATCTGTTCCTTAGGGCCAAGATATCCAAACTATATTTCATAAATTCATTCTCTACTAGCTGTAACTTCCAATTTGATTCATGGTTCTAACATTTCAATTACCAATTTTCAATTTTTCTTTAGTATTTTCAAACCGGGGGTTTCTTAGCAACCCACTACGCCCGGGATTGGGGGCAATTCTTTCATTTTCGCTTTCCATAGACTGACTAAATCCATAGAGGATTCATAGGCTAAATTCATCAAAGAATAGCCAGTTTCTTAGTGATGCGCAGCGCCTATCTAAATAAGGCAAGTGACCCCTGCCGGTCCATACTAATTCCAGTAAGATCAACTGCCGGGCATTAGAAGTAGAGGAGTATCCAGAGCACCAAACGGATACATACCTTTTTCACATTACAGATGGAATTAATGGTCCTTTATTTATGGAACCCGTGCCTCAAAGAGAATGTTTAGTGCCATATTTAAAAGAACTGAAGCTGTTTTTTGAGCATTCGGTTGAATTAAATAGACCCGTCATATATTCAAGCATTTAAATTGCTGTATAAGTATAGTGCTAAGGTACAATAGGCAATCCAGATCTTTCTTAATATAAGAAAACAAAGTATCTGTCTCGCATTTATCAACACTAAAGGTAGAGTTGAAATGTTGGTCTGCTTACATTATTTGTTTTCATGGTGCACTGAATTCGGTGTGGATGGGATATTTTAAACACGGTGACAAGAAAACAAAGATGTCTTCCGCATAAGTGTCACTTACAAATTCTTGGTGCATAGCATTTGGTTTACAGTCTTATCCCATGAAAACTTTCAAAGCCACTACGTCTAAGGGGAAAAATGCGTATCAAGGGTCTAAAAGATGTCTCAGACGGATAGATATGTGTTAATATGTTGGCAGTTGTTCCGATAGGTAGTTTAGGATTTCTGCATAAGCGGCTAAGTAAAGGAAACAGTTTTCGAGATTCCAGAGCAAACCTATTTAATTTTTTATCTATCTTTGCATATTTTTTTTATGTTCTGTAAACTTTACGAATCAAAATTCCCCAAAACTTCCACTGGAGGCAAGCAGTGCATAGAGAATGCAGTATGCAGGCTGCTATTGTTGCAGTTGTATTCACAACATTTTCTCCCCGCGTTTTGCCGAAAGATTAAATGAATTTAGGGTTCTATGCTCTTCGTGGGTATGGAGCTGCATACCGCTCTCCAACCGCTCTCTGCGTTATCTTTACACGCCTTTAAGAAAAAGGGAAAAGGAAAAGAAGCAACAATGCAATCTAACTGGGAGGTGATTCGGCAATGGAGTTTAACTTCTTTTGTTGTTAGCAGTCACGGTTTTCACAAACAATGCAATTTTTTATGTTCCTGCTTTTAGTCAATTTTTTTTTTTTTTTTTTTTTTTTGGGGGGGGGGGGGGGCTGAATATGAGCAAGACATGTTTAGAAGAGATTCAGCCCAATTTGTCTCGCTATGAATTAGTTTGTTGGTATTTAGTTTACAAATTCGTATGACTGTTTTGGATTGCAATTTTTTCCTGATTGTTTTAGTCACATTTACCCTATGAGAATTTGTTCTCTTCTTATTTAACCATTAAGATTTTTTTTTTTCTTTCAACCAATAAGATCTAGCATACCGATAAATTTCAAAAGTAATTTTATCTTTGAAAAGTGACCGCAGGATAGATCTTGGGACTCAGCTGTTTTTTGAAACTGGCCGAATGATAAATGTTATAATTTGCGTGATCTGTGTCCCATAAGGCAATTGAAATGTTCACAGTTCTTGAGTTCAATATCACTTTACATTCACCTTCTATGAACTTAAATCTGATATCTTTAATCCGTTCCTAAAAAACGGACCAACCTCGTCTTTCTTATCAGGGCTGTCAGTCGTCACCAGTCTGTTCGAAATGTCTGTATCCAGTTGACATTGATAAAGGAATAAGGAAATGTTAAACAGTATTTTTGATTGTAAATAATATTTACAAAATAAAGCAACTATCATGTGAGTGGTTGAAATAATACTTATAATATTTTGTTTAAAAATGTGTACCAGACATGCCAGCTTAATGTCTTGATCTGTCTCGGTCCTGTTGCCAAAAACATAGAAATGTGTCCTTCATATTAAAATCATATGAAATGGAGCCCGGACTGTAGATTTTTTACTTCATACTGTCTGGCCTATTCTTTCCACATTCTCCTG
>NC_090727.1:31325667-31328167 GCF_036898095.1 Palaemon carinicauda
TTTCTTCGAAACTTCGATTATCCTGATCTCATCCGAGAAGGGAAAGCGTCTTGGAAATTAAAATTGTATCAGACGTTTCACTAATCTTTCGTTAGTTAGTTGGATGGTCTTTTTGTTTCTTCCAGTAACACGGTTACCGTGACATTAAGTAGGTATAAGACTTTGGAATTCTCATTTTTCTTCTTGTTTTTTTTCTTTTTCATGATTAAATAATCATCTATGATGTAAGGGGGTACGTATTAAGTTTTTAGTCGATGTTAAGGACAATTTTTTTTATTTGAGACAATTTGCGTTTACTGTAAGCCTTTTCTTTAAACAATTATACTTGCCAAATGAAGCTACGCTGCAGTTGCCATCTTTGACGAAAATTAGAAAGTCATACATTCTCCTATCCTCAATCCTCCAATTATCTTAACTCGAAATCTAGCTTGAGTTATTAAATTTATTTTAATGAAAGCCGCTTTATGTTTTCATCGTAAAAAATTGAGTATCGACAAGAACTTTAAGGTAAGATTAGATCTAGACCGAATCTCCGCTGATGTAAGAGAAGTAATGTTCCTGCAATGGGTCTTCAATATATACGACGGCATTCCAGGCTGTTAACCGGAAATTTGCTGGAGATTGCATGGTGCCCTGGTAAGGTCACTGAATGGAAGGTTTGCTTGCGCAAGCGCCTGCAACAAGAACAGTGAATGTGCACAGAATTAATTTTTTTTTTTTTTATTTTCAGAATCGTAGGGAAATATCTAAGTTGTCCTGTGTCACTATGAGTAGCAATAAATAATACATGATGGGAGGCTGGGAATTAAACGACTTTTACATCCTAAAAGGATTTGTTGTCTAAGTTAATTTTCACAGAAACATGAGCAGAAATCTTCTTCAAAGTGAATAAATTACTTAAGTACATCTTCAACAGAACTCTAATTTTTTCTCATTTAAATAACTAAGGAAATATAAGTCTCTCGCAGACTAAATTACTGGAACAATTTATCGTAAACTGATCATAATGGTAGTTAACAATGAATCACTTGTAAATTACGAACACGCGGGGAGAACAGACTTAGAGGGGAAACGGTTATATCAATATGATTGTTACAATACAAAAGGACAGTAATTGAGCGTCTGGTAGCATAACGACCCCAACCATGGTTGAGATAAGCCTAGCACTCTAAGGGTTGCCCACTCACGACTTGAGCTTGACCTGAACTCAGACTTGGACTCTCTCCCCTTGGCTTCCCAGTGGTTTTTAGGCGTGCACATTGCTAGGGGTTATGAGGGCTTGCGGTGACAGGTGATGTAACCGCATCAAGCCAGTTCTCCCTCCTTTTCGTCCCCTCTCCCGGGTGTACCTGTTGACTTGGAAACAGATTCAGTAGACGTGTGCTTGGGTCAACAAATAGTTTACATGACATGATTCAGATCAAACTGCTTCTCACACTACCCAGGGATCATGGAGATGAGGTCATAGGTCGACAACCTCCGCTCTACTTCCTCCGCATTTACCTAACCTAGTTGACGGCAGTTTGACATTTGTCTAAATTCCCATAAATTATTTATTTCAAACCCCTTATACTGTGACAAATCCCCCTCCACCGGACTCAAGACGCTCCTGAGTCTTGCAGAATTCAAAACTACTTTAAACCAAGGAAAAAGCTGTTAACATTAGGAGATAAAAAACACTGAAAATTATTCTACTTAAAAGTTTCCACGATCCTGGGGAAGCCTTGTTCACCTCCAACAAGGGTGAACAAGACTTAGATTACAAATTCATGGGTAACAATTAACACATATCCCAGTAAACAGAAACTGGTCAACAATTATCAATAAAAAAAATTAAACTCGCGTATTAAACTCATTAAAGATACTCATCATCAGTGAATACATGTGAAAAATCATTAAAAAAAGAACTAATTATTAATCAACACTACACATGTCTTTAATCAGGATATATTTATATATGAACATGTATGAATACTGGATATCTCATTAAGAAAACATATTATAGAGGACAGTGACTGCAAAATATCAATTACAAATTATACAATAAAAAGTAACCTTTATATTTTAAAATACTTAACTTGTCTAAATCCTACAATCCATTAGCGAATGCAGTCTTCGTACAGACACTGAATGCCCTTATATGTCAAGCCTACGCTGTGGCTCATTCATTGGACTCTCGCTCTGAAAAAGATCTAAGATATAGTACTGGTAAACACAAATACATTACACAGTCATTATGCTCCTAACAAGAAAAAAAAAATGTTAGAACACACTAGAATACATGATAAAAACGCTTCAAAAATAATTCCTAGGAAAATCATCAATAAATGTGCACAGATCCTCAACATCCACTCTCCATAGATACTTGTGTATCTCTTGGGTATACCCGGATCAACTACAGGCATGACTAAATAGTGATAATAATAGTCAAGTATGGCTATAATATGCAAAGAAATCACAAGAAAATAAAATCATTATTAAACCTCACCAACATCATTAA
>NC_090727.1:31338101-31350601 GCF_036898095.1 Palaemon carinicauda
CCATAATGGGTTCTTTTAACTTATTCACCAATCCAGTGACAAAAACTCAAATCAGTAGGAACGAAGAAAACCAGAAAGACACAAGGGCAAAAATTTCACAATATTTATTACAACAATAAGGTACTAACACTGATGGCCCACAAAAAGTAATAAATTGATTAAGTACAATATGCCATCGATTAACTCAATGAGTCACCTAATGCTAAAACTAAACCCTACTCATAGTGAGGAAATCAAATCTTTAATGTTAAGGTACCCAAAAGCCTTTACCCACCACGCTAACCTATTACTAAACAGAAAGGAAAGAAGTGGAAGAACATACAAAAAGAAACAATAATCCTACCTATATCACAATCTAAACCTTAATATTAAAGTACATAATCTTACAACACTCATATTAAACCTTCATCAGCTTTGACAATAGTTAAAGGCACAAATATATTGGTCCTATGACAGACCGGTACTGATATAGACGAGTCCATCTGCTGCTCAAAAATATGGTCACAAGTAGTCATTCTCATCAGTAGAACAGCCCTTCACAACCGTTGGTGGATATGAACTTTCAGTCTATGGCTCGACAAAATACAGGGGATGTTCCTCTTACCTGAGAGAAGCCTCCCTACTTGCTCCAACAAGACCACTCTGGTGCTGATACAGTAGATATATCCATCAAAGATGAAAAAGGCTCTCGAACCCTGCTCTACACAAAACTGCCAATGTCCAGGTTAAGCAGTAGATCACTTGAATCACAGTTGCAAGTCTTGTTCTCTCACGTAGCTTCACAGGTAAACTGCCTTCCACATTAAGAAGCAGCTCAATGACAAATTGTATATATCATCCAAGGCAGATCAACAGCTCCAGAGTGTTCAACGGCCTTGAACTCTACTCTCGAGAATACTTTTAGGAGAGTCACAAGTCACCTCTCCTTACAACACCCCCAGTCACCACAAAGAAAAATAAATGAGTTAAAAATTTGCCAAGGAAGTAAAAATACTGAGGAAGGCCGCACTTCAAAATGCACTCAATAGATGGCGCCACAAAACTTAAGCTTTTTCAACCAAAGCAAATTAAACATCACATTTAAACCAAAGCAAATTGAACACTACATTTAACCAAAATATATGTACTAATGTAAAACCAACAGCAAAATACTTAATTTAGCTTTACAAAATTGTAAACAAAATAAAAATGAAAGCCATCAGTGCAAAAAGGCAAAACAACAAAATTACGTTACTGCCTGACACCTTCCTCCTTCAACGAAAAAAAAAAAAAAATTAATTTGACTAAACAGGAAAAATATTTTTTTTTTTTTTTTTTAACCTTAATACGAAAATAAGAAAGTAAACATGACCAACCAAAACACTTACACTAAGACTACTTAACCTAACTGGACACCCCCACCAAAAAAAAAAACAGGGAACTCCGGGATTACACAAAAAAAAAAAAACCAACCTTAGAATACATTAATAGCCTATACATCATCTGAAAAGAAAATAAAAAAAAATCAGGAACGGCACAGCAGCCCACACTTCACATCCTAGAAAGTGCATCGGGGATCTTGTTGTCCACTCCTTTTATATGCTGAAAGACCAGGTTATATTCCTGAAGGAGAAGTGCCCATCGCAGAATTCTTTGATTCGCTCCCTTCATCTTATTTATAAATACCAATGGGTTATGGTCCGTCAACACTTCAACCTGGAGAGAACTAGATAAGTAAATAGAAAAACGGGTTACGCTCTTCACCAGAGCCAAAGCTTCCTTCTCTATGGTGGAATACCTTCTTTCAGCCGGGAGTAACTTTTTACTGAAATAAGATACAGGGTGCATTTCCCCCTCATCATCTCTCTGAAACAGAACTCCTCCAACACCCACGTCACTGGCATCCACCGCCAAAATAAAAGGTTTATTAAAATAGGGAGAGCTAAGAATTGGTTCAGAGACTAATACCGATTTCAAATTAGAAAATGCTTTTTCACATTCTGTACTCTACAAAAACTTAGTGTTCTTTTTCAATAGATTAGTTAAAGGCTGGGCGATGTCAGCAAAATTCTTCAGGAACCTCCTGTAATACCCTAACATGCCAAGAACTTTGCGGACATCACGGACATTACGCGGCTGAGGAAGGTTGGCTATAACCTCAATATTAGCATGTTTAGGAGCAACCTTCCCCAAACCAACCTCATGACCCAGATACGTCACTACAGCCTTATCAAACTCACACTTATCGATGTTTACAACCAAACCAGCCTTTCGTAAAACCTGAAAGAGTTTTCTTAACCTTTCAACATGGGTTTTCCAGTCCTGACTATATACCACCAAGTCGTCAATATATATTTCGGTACCCTCCAGCCCGCATATCACTCTATTCATAAGGCGCTGGAACGTACAGGCTGCATTTTTCAAACCAAAAGGCATCACCTTACACTCATATAACCCATTGGGGGTGACAAATGCCGAAATCTCACGGGCCCTGTGAGACAATGGCACCTGCCAATAACCCTTCAATAAGTCTAATTTCGTTACAAATTTGGCATTACCTATTCGGTCTATTAAATCGTCAATCCGGGGAAGAGGGAAACTGTCACTCTTTGTTACCTGATTAACCCTACGGTAGTCAACACACATTCTATAATTACCATCAGGTTTCTTTACCAGAACAATAGGAGAACTCCAAGGACTTGAACTGGGTTGAATAAGATTGTGGTCCAGCATATACTGTACCTCCTTCTCGACTACTTTGGCTTTTTCTGGGTTCAGGCGGTAAGGAGCCTGCTTTACTGGAAGAGCATTACCAACCTCAACATCATGTTCAAGACATGAAGTAAGCCCTGGAGCCTCTCTAAACACTTCTGGAAAAGCTGTTATCAAACATAACAAATCTTTCTTCTGGACTTCATCCAGATGTTCCAACAAAACATTTGCCTTATTAAAAATCTCAAACTTAGTTCTTAAATTCTCTACAGGTACATGGTCATCAACGTTATCATAAAATACAGTAGCTAGTGGACATGGCATTTCATAAACAATATTTAATGGACTTAGATTTCTACCTTCATATTTCTTTAACCTATTAATGTGAAAAATTCTACTCTTCCTAGTAGAACCTGGAGAATCTAATTCGTAGTTAAAGTCAGACACCTTTCTTATTACCTTCCATGGACCTTTAAATCTGGGTTTCAGAAAACTATCAGGGTCCATATCTAAAACCAGAACCAGATCTCCAGATTCGAAAGAACGACTAACTGCTTTACGATCATGGAATGCTTTCATACTAGCCTGGGAAGCTTCCAGATTACCTTTGGCAAACTTCCAGGCACCACTCAATTTATTTTTCAAATTAGATAAAAATATATTTAGATTTTGAATTTGTTTTCGTCCCCCAATCAACACTTCAAATAACACTTCTAAAAGACCTCGAACCTCATGACCATACACCAATCTGAAAGGAGAAACACCAGTCGATTCATTTGGGCGAGTTCTTATTGCAAATAACGCATAAGGTAGTTCCTTATCCCAACTACTCTCCCTTTCATAACAGTACTTGCCAATTATACTTTTTAAGGTTTGGTGGAACCTTTCCACAACCCCTTGACTTTCAGGATGGTATGGGACACTGGTGATGAGCTGAATGGCCAGTTCAGCACACCTGTCCTTAAAGTACTTGGAAGTAAAGTTAGTACCACAATCTGATTGAATGGTACAAGGTAACCCATAACGACAAAAATATTCTACTAACTTTTCCCAGACAGCTTTTGACGTTACTTTCCTAAGAGGGAAAGCCTCTGGGAACCGAGAAGCCCTATCCATCACAGTTAATAAGTACATATATCCCGATTGAGTTCTAGGTAAAGGACCAACAACATCAATGACAATCTCAGAAAATGGTTCACCAATTACAGGGATGGGTTTTAATGGAGCTTTTCGCAATACCTGATTAGGTTTACCCATGACCTGGCACGTTACACAAGTTCGCAAGAACTGCTTAATACACCTTTTCATATTAGGCCACCAAAAAAGCTTGGTTAATCTCTTAAAAGTTTTTGTTACCCCAAAGTGTCCCGAGAAAGGATCCTCATGAGCTAACTGCAGCAATTAGTCTCTGAATTGTTTAGGTACCAAAATCTGCTTATGATACTCTGAGGATTCCATAAGAGCAGAACGGCTTAATCTACACAATAATCCTCTCTCCGATACAAAACATGGCTTAGAAATATCATCCCCCTCAGTTATTTCCACATCAAATTCATCATGCTGAGCTTTTATAAAATCAGCCCTATTCCATGCTCTAACTACCTTACTACTACCACTACTTCCTACTGACTCGAGCCTTCCTACTGCTACATCTACTTAAACAGGGTCTAAATGTAAATCCTCTCCGTCCATCAAGAGGTTACGCCCTTTCCTCTGGGAGCGAGTAGTTACAGCAATGGGTAATTTATTTAAAGTTAAAATGGGAAACAATTCTTGTCCCTCCACATTACACAAGTCATTTCCTAGGATACCATCTATCCCAGGTATAGGTAGTTTATCAACAATGGCCAGATTAATATTCTTTACGACACCCAATATGTCAATCTCTCCTTCAACCACAGGAGCCGACACAACAGTGTCCGGAAAACCACTTAAAGTAATATAGTTAGCGATCTTCACGTTAAGAGGTAACCTACTTCTTAACAATAAAGATCGAGCTGCACCTGTATCCCTCAAAAATTTTATATTTATAACTTCCTTCTCAAATCTCAGCTTACCTGGCCAAATATACTTATTAAATGACAGTCACATGGGGGAATCATTCTCTTTTATTACCTTTGTTACCATTTTCTTCATTCTCTACAGATTGTTGAGAAGCCTTAACATTATTCACCACAGCAATAGGAGTAGTAGTCTGCCTCTGTAAATACCTCTGACGAGCAAAACAATTAGCTTGGATATGTCCTGTCTTATTACACCAGTAACAGGTTCTACTTCCCACCCCACTTGTTATAGTACGACTAGGATGAGCATTATTAGTTTTTGCAGAATTCCTATCTACAAAATTACCACTGGGATTACAGTTTGTTGACTTTTGACCTGAAAATTGGAATTTGCTTTAGAGTTAGAGTAAGCCTGGAAATTAGAATTATTTTGGTTAACAAACACTTTCTTTTTACTCTCCCAGTTACCCTTGACCACAGGGAAATTACCCCTGACGTTCTCAGTACCAACCTTATGGGTCAATATATATTCATCACTCAACTGAGCAATTCTGGGAAAAGAAGTCACTTTCAAGTCTTCTAAATGAACTCTTAAATCTTTAGCACACGATTTTTTAAAATCTTCAATCAATATCAACTCTTTCAAGGCCGCCAAAGTAGTTACTTGGCGACTCTTGAGCCAATCATCAAAATGCTCCTACTTTACACGAGCAAACTCCACATAAGTCATGTTCGGGGTTTTGTTAAAATTCCTAAACCTCTGCCTGTAGGCCTCGGGAACCAAATCATAAGCTTTTAATATCAAAGCTTTCACTTTCTCATAATCCCGAGATACTTGCTCCTCTATGGCATTATAAACCTTCTGAGCCTTGCCCAGTAAGCGACATTGAATCAACACTGTCCAGACCTCCCTAGGCCAAGACAACCTAGAAGCAACCCTTTCGAAAGCCTTAAAGAATTCAGGCACATTCTCCTCAGTAAAACAAGGTACAAGTTTTAGAGCATCCCCAAAACTAAACTTTTCCCCAATGTCTTCATGGATGCGGGTACTCTCACACTTCTTACCTTGCTGGATCTTGGCCAGCTCTAACTGCATGCTAAGCATCGTTCTCTCATGTGCTCTGATTCTCTCAAACTCCTCGAACTCTAACTTCTTTAGTTCCAACATGTTCTGGAAATCCTTAACTAGTGGCTTATTTTCTCCTTTGACCGAACGAGTAGGAACAGCTGGAGACACATTATCAGTACGAGGAACCCCCTCAGTCTGACTTTTACCATCAGGCAGACTGCCATACCCTTCAAAAATCAGTTCACATTGAGACGGATCCTGAAAAAGACTCAATCCCGGAGCCCCTTCTACATCAGACTCACTCATGCTTTCACTAACTAATTCATCAGCAGTTTGTTTAAGTTCACACAGCCTATTCTTTACCATATTATATAAGTCCTTTTTCAATTCCCTATTTGTCAAAGAAATGCCTAACGACCTAGCACAAGCTTTCAAATTTTCTTTAGTCAAAGCACCCAAATACCTAACACAATCCTCAGAAGCCAAAAATTCGGCAGGGTTAAATTCTACATCAGACATAATGAAAAGGAAAAGAAGGAAGGTGGTGAAGCACAACAAAAATAAATACTGAAAAATCTCACCCAGAGCACAGTCTGGTAACTCGCACCACCGATTGAGTTTGTCCTGGATCCTGTCACGGTCGCCAAAATATGTTACGTACTCCCTCTAGAAGGAAGCCATAACGGGTTCTTTTAACTTATTCACCAATCCAGTGACAAAAAGTCAAATCAGTAGGAACGAGGAAAACCAGAAAGACACAAAGGCAAAAATTTCACAATATTTATTACAACAATAAGGTACTAACACTGATGGCCCACAAAAAGTAATAAATTGATTAAGTACAATATGCCATCGATTAACTCAATGAGTCACCTAATGCTAAAACTAAACCCTACTCAGTGAGGAAATCAAATCTTTAATGTTAAGGTACCCAAAAGCCTTTACCCACCACGCTAACCTATTACTAAACAGAAAGGAAAGAAGTGGAAGAACATACAAAAAGAAACAATAATCCTACCTATATCACAATCTAAACCTTAATATTAAAGTACATAATCTTACAACACTCATATTAAACCTTCATCAGCTTTGACAATAGTTAAAGGCACAAATATATTGGTCCTATGACACAGACGGTACTGATATAGACGAGTCCATCTGCTGCTCAAAAATATGGTCACAAGTAGTCATTCTCATCAGTAGAACAGCCCTTCACAACCGTTGGTGGATATGCACTTTCAGTCTATGGCTCGACAAAATACAGGGGATGTTCCTCTTACCTGAGAGAAGCCTCCCTACTTGCTCCAACAAGACCACTCTGGTGCTGATACAGTAGATATATCCATCAAAGATGAAAAAGGCTCTCGAGCCCTGCTCTACACAAAACTGCCAATGTCCAGGTTAAGCAGTAGATCACTTGAATCACAGTTGCAAGTCTTGTTCTCTCACGTAGCTTCACAGGTAAACTGCCTTCCACATTAAGAAGCAGCTCAATGACAAATTGTATATATCATCCAAGGCAGATCAGCAGCTCCAGAGTCTTCAACGGCCTTGAACTCGACTCTCGAGAATACTTTAGGAGAGTCACAAGTCACCTCTCCTTACAACACTCCCAGTCACCACAAAGAAAAATAAATGAGTTAAAAATTTGCCAAGGAAGTAAAAATACTGAGGAAGGCCGCACTTCAAAATGCACTCAATAGATGGCGCCACAAAACTTAAGCTTTTTCAACCCAAGCAAATTAAACATTACATTTAAACCAAAGCAAATTAAACACTACATTTAACCAAAATATATGTACTAATGTAAAACCAACAGCAAAATACTTAATTTAGCTTTACAAAATTGTAAACAAAATAAAAATGAAAGCCATCAGTGCAAAAAGGCAAAACAACAAAATTTTACTTTAAAATTACGTTACTGCCTGACATACATCATCAGCATTTTTACCATGATCGTTCTTTATTTAATCTTTTAATTTTGGAACCTAATCTGAAGACCATTTGAAAGCCGAAAATACGATCAAATACAGTAGGAAGGAATTCATTAATTATCAACACAGCGTTTTGGAGAAAAACTTTATCGTTTTTCCTAATACACTTGAAATTGACAGAGAAGTTGAAAATCCTTCTGTCTTTTAAAAGACAGAAATATTTAAGAAAATAATGGACGTTCAGAAATTTCTTAAACTCGGGAGCAGGCAACCCCCCCCCCATAAAAAAAAAAGTATCAAATTCTGAAAAATGACGACTACCTCAGAACACACACAAGATATGAAGTTTCTGCCATATTTGTGTAAATGATTTAAAAGCATTCTTCTGTTTAGTATATATATATATATATATATATATATATATATATATATATATATATATATATATATATATATATATATACATACATATATATATATATATATATATATATATATATATATATATATATCATCATCATCATCATCAAAACCAAACCAGGGACGAGAAGAAGAATGTAAGTCTTCATTACTATGCAATCGCCAAATATTTTTTCCCGGTCAAAACACTTAAGAAAATATAATGAGTAAAACTTTCATTTAAGAAAGTGAGACTCCAAACGCAAAAGAAAGGATTCGTGTCGGTCCACATTAAATCTTATCTTGATGCAATAACTTAGCTTTAAAAAAATCAAGTGAACAGTCGCACCGATTTTACTCAAGATGCATTTGTTTTTATTCAGCAGTACTGTACTCACTTTCATCGCTCGAGAGAAAAAATAATATTAAAGAACGTATTTTCATTATAAATAATGTTACATTTTCATTAGGAATAAGACTTTTTATATTTTACTAAAACCAAGAAGATAGAAAACAAAAACTATTTACAATTTAAATCTTTTTCATATTTGCAATTCCATAGTTTTAAATGGTTTGCCGAGTATAATTTATGCATATTTTCAATTCTCTGACAATATGCAAATGATTACTCTCGATGGGAACATCAACACAGTTCCCCTTATTAATGCAACGAAAAAGAGTAAATAGAAATTATATTGTTCAAATAACAAATATCAATGTCCTTGTCAATATCCAGAAAACCGTTCTTTATACTACAAATAAATTGAACACCATTATATTACACACACACACATATATATGTATGTATATATATATATATATATATATATATACATATACATATATATAAATATATATAGATATATATATATATATATATATATATATATATATATATATATATATATACATATATACATACATATATATATATATACATATATATATACATATATATATATATATATATATATATATATATATATATACATACATATATACATATATATATATACATATATATATCATATATGTATGTGTGTGTGTGTGTGTGTGTGTGTGCTATGATGCCATTCAGTCCCTAGTAGCAAGCTACAAAGGTGACGTAATTGAATTTGTTTTAATGTATTTACTTAAGGCAATAACTGTGACAGGACTCTGCTTCAATGTGATCTTTCCCGATCAACCGACTAAAAACAATTTTTCCCTTTTACCTTTATTTAGGAAACAAGAAAAGATACATTTGCTTCCAGTCCTTCATCCGGAATATCTTGAGGGAAAATACTGCTTTGTACCGCACGTGTTTCACATACGCTCGTACAATGTAACTGTATTTGTTTTTGTATATACCACTCTCCCCTCGCACTGATAACCTGTTGAAAACTGCCTGTTTATGAAATATTTTGTTTAAATTTTTGTGACCTTCTTGCTTGGAATGGCTTGTATATATACCCATGATCCGTTGTAATACAGTTATTTGCATTCACTTCGCCTCTCAGTTATCACCCAACGGCACTCCCTCACAGCTTTGAAGCTATTAACTGATGGAAGAGTTTTGAGTTCAAAAGGGCGTAAATTTCACTTTACTTCACAAACAAAATAACTTCTCCAAATTTATGTGTCTGAGATGGGAAAGAAGAAGCTAATGTAGGTTTGAGTTGGTAGAGAATTGCTCTTTGGGGGAGCCGAAATAAATGAAGTGACCAGCAGGTAATTAGCCAGTCTGGGGATCAATGGAAATACTTGAGATAAAGGGATATGTAAAACAATATCAATATTGGATTTAACTCTCGAAGCATATCAGACAAATTAGGTGTATCATAATTTAAGAGATGCTTCATTACGATATACAGTTTAAGAAGGTAAATGGATGACAGGGTTTAATAACAAAGCATAAAATAGACGACTGAATCATGAAGTCCAAATGGAAAATTCCTACTAGTCATTGTCTATAACATATGGTTGTAAAGTTCAGTTTTAAAATTAATAAATTACAAAATTGTTGCTTAATAAATGGCAGTAAAAAAGTGACAGCTGTAAACCAATATGTTATTATGATAAACGGTAGCTGTTTTTTTTCTATAGCATTGTGCACGATAGCTAAACGGCAAAAAAAATTATCGTAGTTTATCGACTCCAATACCTACACAGTAAATGACGAACTCAATGCCAATGAGCATGATGTTATTACATACAAAAGCAAACATATAAACTGCTACACTCCACCGTGGTTACATTGGTTCAAAATGGGACATATCCCTTTAGAAAAGTGTACACTAGTTGTAGAAAAAATATTTATTTTTACGTTGCAACTACAACTGTTGTTACTACTACTACTACTACTACTACTACTTATTAGTATTATTATTATTATTATTATTATTGTTGTTGTTGTTGTTGTTGTTAATAGTTAGAGTGGAGGTACTTTGATAATAAAAAAAAATATTTTTTCTCAACATCATTGTTAATTTCGTTTTAGAAAAATAAATTTGAGGTTGCTAAATTTTTAGCTTACGTGAAAAAGTATTGTTCAATTGCATTGGTCCTTTGTCGATTATTGAAAAGAAAGGTTACTTATATTTCCAGTCTTCCTTTTAGAAATCAATTACAAAGCTACAATCCCACAAGAGCAGGTGTTTGTTTTTCTTTTCATTAGGAAGTGCGTGACACAATAGTAGGACTTCCTTGCAATGTCTGTCCACAGGACCCAGTTACATTGCTTTCTGGCTCATTATGGGAATTGGTAGCCTATTGGAGACGTCCCTGTATGGTGATCTGCTGCTCAGCTGGGGTTCAACACACGTTCAAGCTCGATAGGTTCTTGTAATGTCTGCAACCAAGATACATGGTTACGAGGGAGAGCACAGGGTAGGAGGGAGGGGGGGGGGGGGAATGGGGAGGCTGCATGTGCCAAGAGGAGATGAAAACGATGAAGTGAAGAAGCGCTAGTGGAGAAAGAAATTGATTTTTTATCGAAAGAAAACGACCTTTTGTGATTCAGAGAGAGAGAGAGAGAGAGAGAGAGAGAGAGAGAGAGAGAGAGAGAGAGAGAGAGAGAGAGAGAGAGAATGAATACTTAGAAACTTGGAAATAATTTTAGAAACATTACTGATACCAATGTATCATATCTCCATAGGGCGTTGAAAATGGAATTTATATTGGATTTAACCACCTATATCAGAATAAATAGAAAACAAACGTCAAAAATTGCTTCTTCTTTGACCCCTTAGATTCGAGGTTCAGTTTTCATTTAATATGCTGATAAACGGTTTCAATACAATCTGGATTCAAAATGAATTTCCTTAATATCACCTATTTTATGTCTTTCAAGATTAAATTTAAGATCCTTGCCCATCTTAGTTTCTCATACAATGCAAATATATAATTTTATTAAACTTGTTAATGGTGCCAACTTTACAAATAGAGGTACACAAATACATATATTATTTCTAAATATAGAATAAAAAATATAGTCCAACAGTAACATTAACCTGCAACAACCTACAAAGACATCGTATGAATACAAAATGGCGAAGCCGATGTTGACACTCAGATCTGCAACTTTATTTCATTGAAGATGTTAACAACAGATCTGCAGGTTTATTTCGTTGAATTCTTTTTTTTGATATATAATAAACGTAAGAGTTGACACATGAAAAAGTTATAAAAATTAGTGATGTAAACGCCACCATCCTGAAACCCCATATATTTGTGAAGCCGTACTTCTTCCATAACAAATGGAAACGTTACAGCACATATATTTTCTTGTAGCTTTAAGAGCAAATGAATCATTGATGAACATATCACTTACACCCCTTGACAAAATAACACGTGCATTAATTGTTTCAACAACATTAGTCACTATTAGAACCTATACTCATAACAGTAGTTATAAATCATAAATGAACATTTCTCAATTATGATAATAAAAAGTGAAAGTAATTGTGGTTATAAAAATAAGTTGTAACAACAGTTTGCCAGATGTAATAAGAAGTAAGTCGTAGTCCAGCAAACATGTTTTGGGCAAGATCCTTTCAGAAGCAATGACAGGAAATGACGAATTGTCTTTGCCAAAGAGAAAAAAACAATACATTTTAGGAGATAAAAAAACCTAGACGTAAAAAGGTGTTTCGGTATTGTATTCATTATTTCTATCTATATTACAAAACGAACATACTTTCATATATGAAAAATATACTTTCACCTTATTCAACAATCTTCCCTAAAATAAATACACTACAAAAGAAAACACAATGTGACATAAATATAGCAAAATCAAGTTGAAAAGTAGGAATAAAAAAAGGGTGACAAACATACCAAAATCAAGTTGAAAATTAGGAATTAAAAAAAAAGTTAAAATAAAAATTCAGTGAAAAATTTAAATCAGAGAAATGATGGAAATAG
>NC_090727.1:31358101-31413101 GCF_036898095.1 Palaemon carinicauda
AGCCTGGAATGCTGTCGTATATATTGAAGACCCATTGCTGGAAATTTACTTCTCTTACATCCGCGGAGATTCGCTCTAGATCTAATCTTACCTTAAAGTTCTTGTCGATACTCAAATTTTACGATGAAAACAAAGCTGCATTCCTTAAAATAAGTTTAATAACTCAAGCTAGATTTCGAGTTATAATAATTGGAGGGTTGAGGATAGGAGAATGTATGACATTCTCATTTTCGTCAAAGATGGCAATTGCAGCGTAGCTTCATTTGGCAAGTATAATTGTTTAAAGAAAAGGCTTACAGTAAACGCAAATTACCTCAAATAAAAAAAATTGCCTTAACATCGACTAAAAACTTAATACGTACCCCCTTACATCATAGATGATTACTTAATCATGAAAAAGAAAAAAAAAAAAAAAACAAGAGGAAAAATGAGAATTCCAAAGTCTTATACCTACTTAATGCCACGGTAACAAAGTTACTCGAAGCTACAAAAAAGACCATCCAACCAACTAACGAAAGATTCGTGAAACGTCTGATACGATTTGAATTTCCAAGACGCTTTCCCTTCTCGGATGAGATCAGGATAATCGAAGTTTCGAAGAAATTTTTGGCTGTCTTCTCTGGCGTCATAATTAGATTAAAACAACTGAGCGGCTGGCAGAGCCTTATTAAAAGTTTTACATCAATTTAGCAGTTCACTTTTGGTTAGTAATGGTACGGTAGTATGCAAAGCTTTCAAAAACAGTATTGCTTCTCGCTGTGACAGAAAATTAGAATGACCGTATGCAAAGTTTTAATCATAGGTTTAATCTCCTTCAGTGACATCACATAGAGACTGCAATGAGATGAAACCCAAGATATGAATTCAGCCACAAGACTAATTGAAATTCTTATCTCCCTGATTAACGTCCATGTCCAGAGAGGAGGTAACAGGCTTTGCTTTACTAAATTGTGAATAGTAGCTGATACCCAAATCAAGGGACCTTTAATAGTGATGTAAGTATGCCTTTTAGCGCAGTAATTAGTGTTTGAAAACAATAATAAAAAGTACAATTCTTTAATAACAAAAATATCAATAATAATAATAAAAAAAAAAATAAATAATAATAATAATAATAAATGGTAATGCCGACGACACCAACAACAACAACTATAATAATATTCTTTCTTGGTGCAGTTGTAAGGGGGATAATTTCTGTCTCAGCAGAATTCCATTTACATTAGTTTTATCTACTTCTCGTAAAAGACCTATAAAACTTTGAACGCAGCTGAAGCAGCAACCATCTCTGATAATAAGAATTCCGAAGGTAATAATCATAGATAAGATCAATAAGCAGCTATTGTAATAATAATAACAATAATATTAATAATAATAATAATAATAATAATAATAATAATAATAATAATAATAATAATAATAATAATAATTCTACCAATGTAATTGCAAACACAATACAAGATATCGAAGAAAAAAAAGCTGGTACTAAAAGTCAAATATGAAAGTTTATGAAGATATTTCAAAGAAAAAATATCAAAGAAAAATCATCACTACCTCGTCCTAGGGTGACCTTCCAACTCATATTCCCAGCCGAGAAGCGCACTACAAGATCCCATTCCCAACGTCGATCGCAAGATCATTTTCTCCTTCATATTAAGGAGAATTATTCTTGAGAGTGTCATTCCATCACCTAAAAACCCCTAACCTCCAGCGTTCCGGAAATTCCCCTCTCTTTTCCTCTTTTTCAGTCTTAATCGGAGTAATCGCCATTTCTTGCTTGGAAGCAATATACTTCCTTGGGAATAGGTCCCAGCATGACGGGGTTCTTGAGGCGGTTTGTATCAGGAAACGACGGGGATATTCGCTTTACGATGCTTAGGATTTAATGAGAGAGAGAGAGAGAGAGAGAGAGAGAGAGAGAGAGAGAGAGAGAGAGAGAGAGGGGGGGGGGGGTTACAATATATCGTTACTAAAATTAGATATTTAACATGTGAAGTCGTACCTGATGGGTGTATCCCTCGTCCACATGAAACAGAATGACACTAACAACACCAGCAAATGTCACAAAAGATTGAGAACGATGATAATGAGGTATTGTGTGCTGGCTGAATTAATAAAGACACCATCATCACAGTATTGAAACAATGAATAAGCATAACCAAAACAACAAACCACATAAAAGGAAACATTATAGAGTTTTTACTCAAATGAATCTGACCAGTAAGTTATTCCCCGCAAATTATTTCTATACTCTTAAATAACTCTCTCTCTCTCTCTCTCTCTCTCTCTCTCTCTCTCTCTCTCTCTCTCTCTCTCTCTCTCTCTCTCTCTCTATATATATATATATATATATATATTATGCATATATATATATATATATATATATATACATATATATATATATATATATATATATATATATATATTTACAGAGAGAGAGAGAGAGAGAGAGAGAGAGAGAGAGAGAGAGAGAGAGAGAGAGAATTATATAACTTAGGTTGCTTCATTTACAGAAGTAATAAGATTGTATATTAATAATTATCTTGGTATAAGATTATACAATAGTTTCCCATGTACCGTTTAATATTTCTGTATGCAAGGACTAATCTCTAATAATCCTCAATTATAAAATGATACCAAGAAACCCATCTCCTTACCTTATCGACCTTGTGGCTATTGCATTACAGCACCAGTAAAAACAGGAACTTCATCTCAGGTCTGAAAGTAAAATAAACACTGTTAGTCATCTGGCATAAAAATATTGGTTGGACGAAAGTCTTTTTATGTCAGGCACTGACATATATATATATATATATATGAGAGAGAGAGAGAGAGAGAGAGAGAGAGAGAGAGAGAGAGAGAGAGAATTAAAAGTAAACTGAAGTTGGGAACTAAATCGGAAAGTTATTAAATACAACATTGCGGCAAAATTTCTGTTGTATGATTTTTATCTGAAATCACTAATTCTTCTATTTAACCAGAATTGAGGCATACTTTTAATTCATTCTCAAATTCAAGTTTTGTTTTCTGTATAATGAATTAGGGAAAGGGATGATTTCCTACCAAGCAAATATATTACATCAATTCGAAACCAGAGAAGAAGAGACAAGAGCTTATCAAATTGAATTTCTACCAAACTTCTCATATAAATGCCATAGATACCTATATACTGCATAATCAGTGCTATGTTAATTTATCACCTAACACAAAAGTTACTAACTGCAAGCGCATTTCTTTGTGTTCATTCGACCAGATCTACTAACCACGTATTGCTAATAGATTTAAATAAAGGAAATAAAGCGTATATTAAAATGCAAGAAAGCGCTAGGTACTAAAAGTATTTTATGTATTTGATATATATATATATATATATATATGTATATATATATATATATATATATATTATATATATATATATATATATATATATATATATATATATATATATATATATATATATATATATATATATACACACACACTCAAAGCACAAAAGTCTCGGTGATATTTCTGGCAACACCGCCACGATGGGCAGTCTCCATCAGCGTCTGATTAATCGTTTTGTTTATGCCTACATGATTCGTGGTGGCCAGGAGTGGGAGCTCTGAGGATTGCAGAGTTCTTTACTTTTAATTAATTCAGTTATTTGTCGGAAACTTGCCTACTGTTCCTGATTGATAGATTGGTAGCTAAATGTTCCTAGAGTTTGTAGAGGTTACGTACAGGTATTAGTTTGTTGCAGTTGAGACAATTTAAGGGGGAGAAGACAGACCTCTTTAAGAATTCTGTCTCTCATACCATTACTCCTCGATCATGGTTGACTGCCCACTGAGCTGTAAAGTAAATGGAAAACTGAACACGTTAAGAAACCGTACAATAAAAAACATTCAGGGAAATTATAACAACCATAATAGACGATGCAATGTTAATCAGGAAGATTTCCTCGATGTTTTCACTCCAGAAAGGATATCACAAAGGGACTCACGAGTGAGTAGAAAATCAATTTAAGACTGTAAAGTTTCCGTTGACGAGTCTCGCATCTAATGCAAAACTATTGAGGTTGGCGACCTTAAAATCATTACCAAAATAAAGCAGGAAAGATTAAATTTAAAAATAACCTTTCATAGATATATATATGTATGTATGTATGCATGTATATATGTATGTATGTATGTATGCATGCATATATATATATATATATATATATATATATAAATTAACAAATGTGATAAGGGGATTTATGAGTGCTTGGATTCCTTCCCATTTGTATTCATCCACAATGAGAGATTTATAAGGAGGTACAAGGATTTTGGATGTCTCAGATTTTTCAGTCCAACCGCGTTGACTCCATTTGCTCTTTGGTAGAGCGATTTAGTTTAAGCTTTTAGAGAGTTCTTACGATCTTGTGTAACTTATCCTTGAACTCGTTTACCGTGTTACTGTTTACTACATCCGCTGGAAGTCTATTCCAAGTATTTGCTATTTTGTATGTAAAGAAATTGCCACATTGAGTGGTGTTGTATCTTTTCTATTCCAGAGAGAGAGAGAGAGAGAGAGAGAGAGAGAGAGAGAGAGAGAGAGAGAGAGAGAGAGAGAGAGAATACTATTATGGTACTGCAAAACTACCAATGGAACCACCAACTGAAGCAAATAGTATGTGTATTGTTATTGTGATAAATTAATTCCAAGCTTAATTTTCCTATTACCCTATTTGAAATATAGATAAAGGAACATTATTATTATTATTATTATTATTATTATTATTATTATTATTATTATTATTATTATTATTATCCAAGCTATAACCCTAGTTCGAAAAAATAGATGCTATAAGCCCAAAGGCTCCAATAGGGAAAAATAGCCCAGTGAGCGTAAGACACAAGAAAAATAAACTACATGAGAAGCAATAAACTACCAAAATAAAATATGTTAAGAACAGTAACGACATTAAATTGGATCTTTCATATAACTATAAATGAAAAAAAAGAGAGAGAAATAGATAACATCGGGCCGAGTGTACCCTCAAGCAAGAGAACTCTAATTCAAGACAGTGAAAGGCCATGGTACAGAGGCTATGGTACTACCCAAGACTTGAGAACAATGGTTTGATTTTGAAGTGTCCTTCTCCTAGAAGTGCTGCTTACCAAAGCTAAAGTCTCTCTACTATCTTTACCTAAAAGGAAGCAGCCACTGTACAATTACAATGCAGTAGTTAATCCCTTGAAAGAAGAATAGTTTGTTAACCTCAGTGTTAACAGGTATATGGGGACAGGAGAATGTGGAAAGAATAGGCCAGACAGTATGAAGTAAAAAATCTACAGTCCGGGCTCCATTTCATATGATTTTAATATGAAGGACACATTTCTACTTTTTTGGCAACAGGACCGAGACAGATCAAGACATTAAGCTGGCATGTCTGGTACACATTTTTAAACAAAATATTATAAGTATTATTTCAACCACTCACATGATAGTTGCTTTATTTTGTAAATATTATTTACAATCAAAAATACTGTTTAACATTTCCTTATTCCTTTATCAATGTCAACTGGATACAGACATTTCGAACAGACTGGTGACGACTGACAGCCATGATAAGAAAGACGATGTTGCTCCGTTTTTCAGGAATGGATTAAAGATATCAGATTTAAGTTCATAGAAGGTGAATGTAAAGTGATATTGAACTCAAGAACTGTGAACATTTCAATTGCCTTATGGGACACAGATCACGCAAATTATAACATTTATCATTCGGCCAGTTTCAAAAAACAGCTGAGTACCAAGATCTATCCTGCGGTCACTTTTCAAAGATAAAATTACTTTTGAAATTTATCGGTATGCTAGATCTTATTGGTTAAAAGAAAAAAAATCTTAATGGTTAAATAAGAAGAGAACAAATTCTTATAGGGTAAATGTGACTAAAACAATCAGGAAAAAATTGCAATCCAAAACAATCATACGAATTTGTAAACTAAATACCCACAAACTAATTCATAGCGAGACAAATTGAGCTGAATCTCTTCTAAACATGTCTTGCTCATATTCAGGCCCCCACCCCCCAAAAAAAAAAAAATAATAATTGACTAAAAGCAGGAACAAAAAAATTGCATCGTTTGTGAAAGCCGTGACTGCTAACAACAAAAGTTAAACTCCATTGCCGAATCACCTCCCAGTTACATTGCATTGCAGCTTCTTTTCCTTTTCCCTTTTTCTTAAAGGCGTGTGAAGATAACAATGCAGAGAGCGGTATGCAGCTCCATACCCACGAAGAGCATAGCATCCTAAATTCATTTAATGTTTCGGCAAAACGCGGGGAGAAAATATTGTGAATACAACTGCAACAATAACAGCCTGCATACTGCATTCTCTATGCAACGCTTGCCTCCAGTGGAAGTTTTGGGGAATTTTGATTCGTAAAGTTTACAGAACATAAAAAAAAAATATGCAAAGATAGATAATAAATTAAATAGGTTTCCTCTGGAATCTAGAAAACTGTTTCCTTTACTTAGCCGCTTATGCAGAAATCCTAAACTACCTATCGGAACAGCTGCCAACATATTAACATATATCTATCCGTCTGAGAGATCTTTTACACCCTTGATACGTATTTTTCCCCTTAGAGGTAGTGGCTTTGGAAGTTTTCATGGGATAAGACTGTAAACCAAATGCTATGCACCAAGAATTTGTAAGTGACACTTATGCGGAAGACATCTTTGTTTTCTTGTCACCGTGTTTGAAATATCCCATCCACACCGAATTCAGTGCACCATGAAAACAACTAATGTAAGCAGACCAACATTTCAACTCTACCTTTAGTGTTGATAAATGCGAGACAAATACTTTGTTTTCTTATATTAAGAAAGATCTGGATTGCCTATTGTACCTTAGCACTATACTTATACAGCAATTTAAATGCTTGAATATATGACGGGTCTATTTAATTCAACCGAATGCTCAAAAACAGCTTCAGTTCTTTTAAATATGGCACTAAACATTCTCTTTGAGGCACGGGTTCCATAAATAAAGGACTATTAATTCCATCTGTAATGTGAAAAAGGTATGTATCCGTTTGGTGCTCTGGATACTCCTCTACGTCTAATGCCCGGCAGTTGATCTTACTGGAATTAGTATGGACCGGCAGGGGTCACTTGCCTTACTTAGATAGGCGCTGCGCATCACTAAGAAACTGGCTATTCTTTGATGAATTTAGCCTATGAATCCTCTATGGATTTAGTCAGTCTATGGAAAGCGAAAATGAAAGAATTGCCCCCAGTCCCGGGCGTAGTGGGTTGCTAAGAAACTCCCGGTTTGTAAATAGTAAAGAAAAATTGAAAATTGGTAATTGGAATGTTAGAACCATGAATCAAATTGGAAGTTACAGCTAGTAGAGAATGAATTTATTAAATATAGTTTGGATATCTTGGCCCTAAGGAACAGATGGAGTTAGAAGAGAAGGGGTAGGAATAATGATGATGACATCAACAGCAGAAAAAGCATTAACCAAATGGAGAGCTGTAGGTAGCAGATTGTTACTTACAAAAATTATTATTAATTATTATTATTATTAATTATTATATTATAATTATTATTATTATTAATTATTATTATTATCATTAATTATTATTATTAATAATTATTATTATTATTAATAATTATTAATTATTATTATTAATTATTATTATTAATAATTATTATAGTAGTAGTAGTAGTAGTAGTAGTAGTAGTAGTAGTAGTAGGGCCTATTGAAACCAGAGAAAAAGATAATTTTTCGCGACTCCTAAACGGCTTCGGAAGAAAATCTTCGTCGATCTCCAAATGGCTTCAGAAGAAATAGCCGTAGACTTAGCATAGAGTTCTAAATAACTCAAGAACGGAATTCTCCCGGAGCAGTAGATCAAATCACGGTTTATTAATTATCATTATTATTATTATTATTATTATTATTATTATTATTATTATTATTATTATTTATTATTATTATTATTATTATTATTATTATTATTTATTATTATTATTATTATTATTATTTATTTATTTAATTATTATTATTATTATTATTATTATTATTTATTATTATTATTAACTATTTATTATTATTATTATTATTATCAATTATTAATTATTATCTATTATCATTATTATTATTATTATTATTATTATTATTATTAATTATTATTTATTATTATTATTATTATTATTATCACTTATTATTATTATTATTATTATTATTATCAATTATTATCATTATTATTATACTACTACTACTACTACTACTACTACTACTACTACTACTACTATTATCATTATTATTATTATTATTATTATCATTATTATTAATAATAATATGAGTTATTAGGGCCTATTGAAACCAGAGAAAAAGAGAAATTTTCTTGAGTTCTAAATGGCTTCGGAAGAAAATCGTGGTTCTCCAAATGGATTCAGAAGAAATCACCATAGACTTAGCATGGAATTCTGAATGATTCTAGATGCGAATCTGAACGACTTCGAAAGAAAACTCTAAATCTCCAAATTTCTTCAGAAGAAATAGCCGTAGACTTAGCATAGAGTTCTGAATGTGTCCAGAACGGAATCTTCACGGAGCTGTAAATCAAATCACGTAATTTATTATTATTATTATTATTATTATTATTATTATTATTATTATATTATTATTATTATTATTATTGAGTTATTAGGGCCTATTGAAACCAGAGAAAAAAAGAAAATTTTTTGCGAGTCCTAAACGGCTTCGGGAGAAAATCTTCGTGCATCTCCAAAATGATTCAGAAGATATTTCCATAGACTTAGCATGGAATTCTGAATGATTCCAGAAATCTCTGAACGACTTCGGAAGAAACTTTCCTGAATCTCCTCTCCAAATTACTTCAGAAGAAATAGCCGTAGACTTAGCATAGAGTTCTGAATGACTCCAGAACGGAATCTTCCCGGAGCAGTTCTGAACGGCTCCGGCCCGGATTCCAAAAGACTTCTGAAGACCTGATCTCTCTCTCTCTCTCTCTCTCTCTCTCTCTCTCTCTCTCTCTCTCTCTCTCTCTCTCTCTCTCTCTCTCTCTCTTTTTTTAAACATACCTTGCAACACCTCACGATCTGTATGTACTGCAGCTATGGAAGTTTACGCAGTGAACATTGGGAGGAGGATTTCACTTTACTCACAGAGCTCACGTTCTGGCGGAACAGGTAACTGACTGTGAGAATTTTGTTACAGCTATAGGATGAACTGGAGGCTATTCGGAACACCTTCATCTACAGATAGTTTGGATAGGTGCTGCCGAAGTTGGCGAACTTTGAAGATCATAATGTAAGCGCCTTGAAGGATAATTTGCTTGCGGTTTAGCGAAGATGTCCTATAATTAGATTGCATTGGTGCAAAGCGGTGAGGGACGTGTGTTTCTTCAAAATTTGGCATTGAAGATAGAACATATCAGGACGGCATTGGTAAATATATTGTGTTGCTCTTCGTTGACTTTAGTATGATGGCGTATAGTGTATGCCGAGAAATCAATGGCATTCATGTCTTTACCCATCGCCCTTATAGGTAAAGACATGAAAGCCATCAATTTCTCCGAGGAATCTGACGAACCGAGGACAAACAGCACTGAAATGTCTCTTGAAATCTCAAAGGAGACTGGCGAACTAAGCAAAGAAGATCTTGAAAAACTATAAAAGACAGAAGAGAATAGAGAAGGAAAGCCTTTATTTGAAGAATTATAAAAAATAGCCTTTAATTATAGAGGTAAGTCACCTAAAAACTGAGGTCAAATAGCCTCTACTATTAGCGGTTAGTCGCCTTAAAACGGAGGTCTCAAAGAGCCTCTAGTGCTAGAAATAAAGCACCCAAAAATAAAGGTCGAAGAGCTTTTAATGTTAGAAGTAAGGGGATTAAAATAAAGGTAAAAAAAGCTCTAATGCTAGAGTATAGCACCTCAAAATAGAGGTTAAAGAACCCTCTAATGCTAAAAGTAAGGTGCCTCAAAATAGAGGTCAAAGACCCTCTAATGCTAAAAGTAAGGAGCCTCAAAATAGAGGTCAAAGACCCTCTAATGCTAAAAGTAAGGAGCCTCAAAATAGAGGTCAAAGACCCTCTAACTAAAGTAAGGAGCCTCAAAATAGAGGTCAAAGACCCTCTAATGCTAAAGTAAGGAGCCTCAAAATAGAGGTCAAGAGCCTCTAATGCTAAAAGTAAGGAGCCTCAAAATAGAGGTCAAGGAGCCTCTAATGCTAAAAGTAAGGAGCCTCAAAATAGAGGTCAAAGAGCCTCTAATGCTAAACATAAGAAGCCTCAAAATAGAGGTCAAAGAGCCTCTAATGCTAAAAGTAAGGAGCCTAAAAATAGAGGTCAAAGAGCCTCTAATGCTAAAAGTAAGGAGCATTAAAATAGAGGTCAAAGACCCTTTAATGCTAAAAGTAAGGAGCCTCAAAATAGAGGTCAAAGAGCCTCTAATGCTAAAAGTAAAGAGCCTCAAAATAGAGGTCAAACAGCCTCTAATGCTATAAGTATGGAGCCTCAAAATAGAGGTCAAACAGCCTCTAATGCTAAAAGTGAAGAGCCTCAAAATAGAGGTCAAAGAGCCTCTAATGCTAAACGTAAGAAACCTCAAAATAGAGGTCAAAGACCCTCTAATGCTCAAAGTAAGGAGCCTCAAAATAGAGGTCAAGGAGCCTCTAATGCTTAAAGTAAGGAGCCTCAAAATAGAGGTCAAAAAGCCTCTAATGCTAAAAGTAAGGAGCCTCAAAATAGAGGTCAAAGAGCCTCTAATGATAAACGTAAGAAGCCTCAAAATAGAGGCCAAAGAGCCTCTAATGCTAAAAAGTAAGGAGCCTCAAAATAGAGGTCAAAGAGCCTCTAATGCTAAAAGTAAGGAGCCTCAAAATAGAGGTCAAAGAGCTTCTAATGCTAAAAGTAAGGAGCATCAAAATAGAGGTCAAAGAGCCTCTAATGCTAAAAGTAAGGAGCCTCAAAATAGAGGTCAAACAGCCTCTAATGCTATAAGTATGGAGCCTCAAATTAGAGGTCAAAGAGCCTCTAATGCTAAAAGTAAGGAGCCTCAAATAGAGGTCAAAGAGCCTCTAATGCAAAACGTAAGGCGCCTCAAAATAGAGGTCAAACAGCCTCTAATGAAGGAGATACTGCACCTCAAAATCGAGGTCAAAGACCCTCTAATGATAAAAGTAAGGAGCCTCAAAAGAGGTCAAAGAGCCTTTAATGTTAAATGTAAGGAGCCTCAAAACCGAGGTCAAAGAGCCTCTAATGCTAAAAGTAAAGAGCCTCAAAATAGAGGTCAAAGACCCTCTAATGCTAAAAGTAAGGAGCCTCAAAATAGAGGTCAAATACCCTCTAATGCTAAACTTAATGAGCCTCAAAATAGAGCTCAAAGACCCTCTAATGCTAAAAGGAGTCTCAAAATAGAGGTCAAAGAGCCTCTAATGCTAAAAGTAAGGAACATCAAAATAGAGGTCAAAGACCATCTAATGCTAAACGCAAGGAGCCTCAAAATAGAGGTCAAAGACCATCTAATGCTAAAAGTAAGGACCCTCAAAATAGAGGTCAAAGACCCTCTAATGCTAAAAGGAGTCTCAAAATAGAGGTCAAAGAGCCTCTAATGCTAAAAGTAAGGACCCTTAAAATAAGAGGTCAAAGAGCCTCTAATACTAAAAGTAAGGAGCCTCAAAATAAAGGTTAAAGAGACAAATGCTGAAAGTGAGGAGCCTCAAAATAGAGGTCAAAGATCCTTTAATGCTAAAAGTAAGGAGCCTCAAAATAGAGGTCAAAGACCCTCTAATGATAAACTAAGGAGCCTCAAAATAGAGGTCAAAGACCCTCTAATGCTAAAAGTAAGGAGCCTCAAAACAGAGGTCAAAGACCCTCTAATGCTAAACGAAAGGAGCCTCAAAATAGAGATGAAAGACCCTCTAATGCTAAAAGGTAAGGAGCCTCAAAACAGAGGTCAAAGGGACTCTAAAGCTAAAAGTAAGGAGCCTCAAAATAGAGGTCAAAAACCCTCTAATGCTAAAAGTAAGGAGCCTCAAAATAGAGGTCAAAGACCCTCTAATGCTAAACGTAAGGAGCCTCAAAATAGAGGTCAAAGACCCTCAAATGCTAAACGTAAGGAGCATCAAAATACAGGCCAAAGAGCCTCTAATGCTAAAAGTAAGGAGCCTCAAAATACAGGTCAAAGAGACTCTAATGCTGAAAGTGAGCAGTCTCAAAACAGAGGTCAATGAGCCTCTAATGCTAAACGCAAGGAGCCTCAAAATAGAGGTCAAACAGCCTCTAATGCTAAAAGTAATGAGCCTCAAAATAGAGGTCAAAGACCCTCTAATGCTAAAAGTAAGGAGCCTCAAAATAGAGGTCAAAGAGAGACAAATGATTATAAGTGAGCAGTCTCAAAATAGAGGTCAAACAGCCTCTAATGGTAAACGTAAGGAGCCTCAAAATAGATGTAAAAAAAAAAACCCTCTAATGCTCAAAGTAAGGAGCCTCAAAATAGAGGTCAAAGAGCCTCTAATGCTTAAAGTAAGGAGCATCAAAACAGAGGTCAAAGAGCCTCTAATGCTAGAGGTAAAGCACTTCAAATTAGAGATCAAAGAACTTATAATGCTAAGATTATAGTACCTCAAAATAGAGGTCATAGAGCCCTTAATACTAAAGGTATGGCACCTCAAAATAGAGCTTAAATATCCTCTAATGTTGGAAGTATGGCACCTCAAAATAAAAGGTCAAGGAGCCTCTAATGCTAGAGGTAAGGTACCTCAAAATAGAGGCCAAATAGTCTGGCCTATTCTTTGTATATTCACCCTACGCATTGGTTTCTTGCGCGCCAGCGCTTTTCTGCGCCTTCACCAAAAACTGTGCTTCAGCAGAAACTGAACACCAGCAGCATCCTGTGCACCAACGCTTCAGTACTCTCCGCACTCGTGCGAGAGGCAAAAAGAATGAAAACTTTTTGACAGGTTAAAATGGCCCCGTTCCCCTTCCCGCAAACGCATGACAGCATGCCCGCTGGGCAAAATGGGAAGAGGCTTCACAGAAGGGTTCAAGATCTCGAAGATTCCATCTTCCAAGGTGAATCAAATGATTCCCCTGAAGAAAGGAAAGATGAATACTGTGAAGAACTGCAGAGTATAATAGTTGAAAACCTAGAGAGATATGAAAATTGTGATTAATGACTTCAATGCTAAAGTTGGAAGGAATAATCAAGGGATAGAAAATGTGATGGGTGTTGAGGTTCTTGGCGAAGTTGCAAATGAAAATGGGGCACATTTTATAAGTTATTGTTCAACAAACAATCTTGTTACTGGAGGTACTCTTTTCCAGCACAAGGAGATCCACAAATATACAAGGACTTCACCATGTGGCAGTTACAAATATCAAATAGATCACATAGCTATTGATAAAGAGAGAAGGAGAATTCTGGGAAATGTAACAAGCTATAGAGGTGCAGTTATTGGTAGTGATCACCAGCTCCTCATTGCCACACAAATATTAAAACTGAAAGAACCCAACAGAAATGTGGATAGAATACCTAAGTTTGATACAACTAAGCTTCTAGAGGATGAGCACAGAAATCTTTGTAACTGAATGTAGGAACCGATTTACAGTCTTAAGAGATTTTAAGAGACGAAGTTTTGGGACATGCAGTTACAAGGAGAAAACCATGGATATCAAATGATACTTGGGATACTATAAAAAGACAAAGACAGAAATTGATTTCTTAAAGTTTTCGAGGAAGTAATGAAAATTACAAGGCAGAGCATGCCAAGTATTTCAGTATTGATAGTGAGGTCAAAAGAAATATCAGGAATGATTGGAGAGAATATTTAGACAGGAAAGCAGATGAGGCTGACAAAGATATGAATTGAGGGAGTGGCTTTGTTGTAGGAATTGCTCTTGGAATTATTAATGAAATCTCTACGGGAAAAAAGAAGTATATACCCATCAAAAAGAAAGATGGATCTGTTATAACAAAAGAACATGAAGAAAAGTAACGTTGGATTGAAAACTTTAGTGAGGTCATGAATAGGAAATACGAAGGGAATAATTTGGTTGATATACCTGAAACTGATGAAGACCTTGATGTGCCCATGAATGAATTAGGTGTGTTTGAAGTCGAAGCTATTCTTAAAAAAAAAAAAAAAACTCAAAAGATGGGAAGCCCCTGGATACGAAGGAATAACTGCTGAGATGATATTGACTGAAAATGAAGTGACTCCCAGATTACCTACAAGATTATTTTGTAGAATGTGGCGTGAAGAGGCAAAGCCTTATGTATGGGAGCTAGGAGTGCTCGTGAAAATGACAAAAAAAGATCTGACTGATTGCAATCATTACAGAAGCATCACACTTACGTCAGCTGTCATGAAAATATATAGAATGCTCATTCTAAACAGCCTAGAGAGAAAGATTGATGAAAAGTTGAGAGATGAACAAGCAGGATTTAGAAAAGGTAGGAGTTGTACTGACCAAATTTTCACTTTAAGACATGTGGTACAGCAATATGTAGAATATAGAATTCCACTTTTGATGGTATATGTGGGCTATGAAAAAACTTTTGATTATATGCTCTGGCAAATTTTGAAAAGAGTCCTGCGACATTATGGAGTTCCTCTGAAATATGTAAATTTAATTGTCTGTTCATAAGTATAGCAAATACAAGTTAATGTTAGTGGTGTCTTATCAAACGAATTACCAGTGAAAAGTGGAGTACTCTAAAGGAATGTGTTGTTACCTATGTTGTTTATCCTCCTCATAGATTTTGTAATGCATAGATCGGTTGGGGATGGTGGAGAAGGATTGGACTGGATTGGTAACAGAAAATAGGAGACATAGAGTATGCTGATGACGCTGTCCTAATTAGCAGAACACCACAGGGCTTGGAAAGCTTGCATACCAGAATGCATGAAAAATCACATGAGGTTGGGCTCGAGATAAATAGAAGAAAGACAGATGATGAGAACGGAATATGCAATGGAAGATGAAACATCTTTGGAAGGATAAAGGATTAATGAGGTAGAATTATTTAAATATTTAGGAACTATGATATCTAATATAGGAGCTTTAGAATTTGAGTTTAATGAAAGATTGAAAAAAGCAAATCAGAGGATGGCTAGGTTAAGTCAAATTTGGAAATCAGGTCGCCTAAAATTACATATAATAATCAGGCTATATATCAGTTTAGAGAGATCGGTGTTACTGTATGTATGGTCATGAATCTTGGTATATTAATGAAACTCATTTTGTAGATTTGAGAACAAAGACCTCAGAAGAATATTGGGTGTTAAATGACAGGACAGGATTAGAAATTAAACTAAGAGAGATTACTCGAGCGCCACATGTGGATGAGATCATGGTGAGGGGTAGATGGAGATGGTTTGGGGATGCTCTGTTCTCCCTAAGAGACATTAGTTCACCAAACTTTAAACTGGCCTCCACAAGGCACTAGAAGAGTTGGAAGACTCAGGACTATAAAGCATGAAGTTGGATATTGTGATTGGAGAAGTATTGAATTAAAAGCTGAAGATAGAGACGACTAGCGAAAGCTAATTGAGGCCCTTTGCGTCAATAGGCGTGGGAGGAGATGATGATGATGATGATGATATGTGGGCAGTGGCTTCAAGCATGTACTCAAGGCGAGTCATTTAGCCGCCTCCTTCCTCTAACAACCCTTGTGTTGCTCTACCAATGCAAAATAATGGACGATCCTTAATATCTTACAAAATAAATTGAATTTCTTTTTTATTCTTTTATTTTAGGTATAAATAAATCCTTATCATTCACTATCGGGACTATCCTAGCAGTTCAAATATCACTATTTATTACCCTGGTCAATTTAGATTTTTTTTGTATTCACGTTAGTGTTTGCAGACATTCTTTTTTTTAAAGAATCGAGAGATATTTTGTTGCTTTGAATTTCCATGATTTGTCATGTTTCTATCTCTCTTTGTGTTTTTCCTTTTATTTTTCTTCATTTCATCTTTTTTTTTCTTGAATCTTCGATTGTATGCCTTTCTTTTGTAGGTAAAAGTATTTCTTTGATGGTTCGTTCATAGTATGAGGTAACAATGATAAGAATAAAATGGATAGGTACAACTTAGGACGAATATTGTTTACGGGATCAGCTTTGCCCCTCCTTGATGTATCTATCATGCTGTTCACTCTAATGTTGCTCCATTTAACACCATATCAAAAAGGCAACACGACAGTTATCAACATTGAAATTAGCAGGAACAGTGAAAATATATTCTATTTCAATTCCTGAAATTTTCATTTGGATATGTGAATTATTATAGGAACAATGTATATAGTAGTTTTTTCTTAGATATTTCTAGCATTTGGGTTGACACCCCTCTCGAGGACGTTACCATGTTTTGGTCAATCTTTTTGAAGGTTTCACCCCCTGAGTGTCAACAGCTTTAAGAGTGTCCCCAGCATTAAATAACTTTTTGAAAATCATATCATAACCATCGAGCTAGAAAGAAACTTTTTTTTTTTAATGTAAATCTCTGGGTGTCCCTCATTCTTAGGGTGTCACCTTGGGCAGATACCCCTTTTACTGCACCCCTTATGTCTTATTTTGAATTTTTATGTTTACATATATGCATATTTATACATAAAAGTATATTTGTGTGCTAGAATACAAAGTTTGACTTACATATTCATATAGTAAAGCAAAATTGGACAGTTTTCAAAACCATGGTCAGGGAAACCTCTCACTTTTTTCTTGGCGAGGCAAAATTGGACAATCTTGGATTACGGACACAAAAATCTATGTAAGTCTAAAAAAAATTTCTAGCATATTTATATTGATAGGGACCACAAATTGTCAGTTTGTCCAACTGAGCGTTGGCGCTTAACGGAGATACAGACGTGTCCAAAATTGCCTCTGTCCAAAACTGCCTCGCCTCCGAGATATTTTTTTTATTACTGTAATACGAGAATTTCTAATTTGATGATTATGAAAGAAGCCATTTTTATAGATGAGACCTCCCTCTCTTGAAAACATGTTTGGTATTTGGTCATAAATTATTAATATAGATTTTGTACAAAGGTTACTAAAAAGGTGTCCAAAATTGCCCCACCCTACTATAGCGTTCACACCTCTACTATTACATTCACGTTCGTTCGAATAAATGCAGAATAACAAAGACTGCTCTACTGTCGTCTTTGCTTGAAGGGCACTGCAGTTCAGTATCCCAGAAAATTTCCATCAAGAACTTTTCAAAATACACAAAATTGCAAGCAATTTCAGGTATATAGAAAGTTTTGACGAGAGTGCTCGTTATCATGTCCAGAAACTTTTTATGGTTTGACGAAAACTGTAGTTTAAATACAAAAACCATAATAATCACACTTCATCCAAATCGCATCAGCGGCACAAGTCCCAAAGAGCAAAGCAAATAAAATGGCATTGGTCGAATCTGGCTTCCGAGAACCCTCAAAAATATTTATACTGATCGAAGTCTGCATAATCACAATGGAGGTGGCCCACAGGTCGCAATGACAATTGGTTGTTTGCATTGTTAAACGAACGGCAAATATGCAGAGAATTCCACGAATCGCATTGTACTCTATTGTAAAGATATGGGAGGTTTGTGTACATGAATATATTGTCTCCGTTTTTCATTCCAAAGCGTCATAACAATATAAAAAAAAGAGAAAAAGAGAGGTTGAGGATAATGTAGTTCTTAATATACCATTCACATTTTATGAAAACATTTTGAGTAGGATTCTCAAAATTACTTCCCGGCTTTCGTGCTGTCATGTGTCTGTTCACTGTACAGTAACTTCTACCACTATTTGCAAAAAAACACACACACACATTTTCAAATTTTAAAGATTTTGTTCATGAGTATATTATATTACTAGGAAAGCCTAAGCAAAGCACACTAATAAAATAGACAACCGATCAAATATCAAGGTGAGAATGCATATATATATACACAAATAAACACACACAATATATATATTTATATACATACACATATATATATACAGTAAAAAAAAAAAAAATATATATATATATATATATATATATATATATATATATATATATATATACATATATATATATATATATATATATATATATATATATATATATATATATATATATATATATTATGCATGATAAATAAAATAACCCACAATTTATGAAAAATAAAATTTACTGAGCTTTCGAACGGACTATCTCCCTTCCTCTTCAGAAAACAATTGGTAATGGTTACACATATTTAAAAAGAGGTACAGAAATGTTCCTAAGCAACAGAAAACCCGTTACAGTGTGGGCGAAAATTAACAGCATTTCTTGGTGGTTTGTTTACGTCGTTTAACGATTCCTTGACAATATTTACATTGTTTTAGATAATATTATTTAAAAACAAATCTAATTTAAAATTACTCTAATAAATATTAAAATATTTGAATTTTAAATTCAAACAGCTTCAATCAGTTTTCGTCCATGTGTATCAGGCATTGATATCCAACTGTACATTTATCTCACCGATTTTACATAGACATTTTTCATTGTAGCGAATATATTTCTTTTTCTCTGAGGTTAATGATGTTCTGGTAAATATCCAATACCTAACTTAGTAAAAGTCTACAAAAACTTTTCCTTCATTTATTACTGCTATGACAACTCCCTCCCCCACAAAGATTGCCGCTAAAATAATGACTTTACTCTACTTATTAGAGCTTTTCTTACCATATCCTTATTCCTGATTTCGAATGTTCTATGAGAGTAATAATCTCGCAGTTATAAGACTTGAATAAAGAATTACATAACAGCACTATTCTATAGTTCCACCTGAGAGAGAAAAACAGTCTCCCAAAGACGTTTGAAATAACTTTTAGAAACATTCACTATTTCGAGTAGAAATGTTTCCATCGTTAGCATTCCTCTAATCCTCACTTCTGATGTTATCCCCTATGGTAATTAAATAAAATCAAAATCAAGGACCAGGAACTAAAATATCAAACTTGAATCATATAGAAAATGTAGATAGCCTCTTTGACTTGGATAAATAAAGATAGTTGTAAAATATAGGCAACGCAGCAATGGAAAAATGAAATTATGAGCTCTATTTTCCTCTCCTCGCCTTTTAGGATGTAAATAATGGGGTGACTTTTGTAAAATTGTATATTTGGAATTATAAAATTTAACCTCTTCTCACAAAAAAAGAAAAAAGAAAAGAAAAAAAGATGAGGAATTATTTTATTAACAGAAGAAAGACGTGTGGGGACAAAGCATCTATAAATTATTAACGGAGGCGAGATTCTAAGGGCATCCAATAAATATTTTAAGGCTTCGAGTTTAGACACACAAGCTTTACGTTCTAGAACGGCAGGTGACGAGAAACTCACTCTGAAAAACTTATAGAGGAATATGACCATACTAAAGAAAACTTGTAATGCGTCGTATTATATATGACTGAAATGATGAGTAACTGTATAATAGGGCAGTGTAAGTGGCAATTGTTATTTGTTATACGTCTGTAATATTAAACATACATCACGACACCAGTTTCATATTCTTGTGGGCTTCCTTTAATCTCTCTCTCTCTCTCTCTCTCTCTCTCTCTCTCTCTCTCTCTCTCTCTCTCTACCCTAGTAAACTTGCAACTTCTATATACGAAACACAAGGCTCCCGAGTTCCCAGGAACTATGTATAAATTGAACTGTTGCGTTATTCACATCCAAGAGTAGACATTTATTTCTCGCATTCAGATCCAGAGATATACAGGGGATATGGTTGCAGTGTCCCTTTACATAACACCGTTATCTTGTGGGAACTGAATTGGTTCAGATGGATTTCAATGTTGCACAATTCGATATGCAGCAGTATGTGGTTTCCTTTGTTGGTGAGGTCAAAGTTTGCATCAGTTTGTGAAGGTATACAACAGACGCGACTACCCTATCATCTGTGTTTCTAAAGACAAAAATATTCATATTCATCATACATAGAGTATATACACATGTCAATACATATACATATAACTATATATATATATATATATATATATATATATATATATATATATATATATATATGTATATATATACATATATATATATATATATATATATATATATATATATATATACACACACACATATATATATATATATATATATATATATATATATATATACACATACGCAACAGCATTATGATATATATGTGAGTATGTAATTATACATATTCCGATATGCTTTTAGGTATCATATTTTTCGTATGTAATTACTATGTTATGTATTCGCTGTACTCCAAATGCAAAGACAAATTTCTTCGGCTTAACAAAATTCCATTTATATTTAAGTTAAAAGAAAAAAAACGGCAAATAAGTTGTTCCATTTAATATATGATGCCAACAACTACTTTAGCCAGCCATTATCTTATGACCATCGTCAGGGCTTCAATTGCTTAGCAATGGAATTATGCATCAATAAAATGGCTATGTCACTAAATCAAATCATATTACATAACATTATATTACATTACATTAATATATATGTATATATATAAATTATATAATATATATACAGTATGTATATATATATATATATATATATATATATATATATATATATATACATATACATTTGTGTGCCGCGCACAATTATATGAGGGAATAAACTAGAGAAAAATCAAAGCCCACAAATCTTAGAGCACATGGGAGTCCTATTAGGTATAGATGAAATTAATTAATTTTGAAAGTCACATGACAAAACATTTAGTATTCAGTCACGTATTATCAATAAGTAATTGATGTCCATTGAGATGTCAATAATAATTGTATCTCAAGAACTAAATACTAATTTGGATTTTGTCAGATACATCGAGAAGACGAACTTCAGTTTAGCATATTTAGGTAACGCATTATCCTGTGTCAGCGTTGAAGAAAATACTGCAGAATCGTACAAAGATATGCTAATCTAATGCAGTAGCAGTTTCTTTGGCAGCTGCTGTGGATATTCTTTCCTTATCTGATGCACGTCTTTACATCCTTACTGTTAGCAATGGTAATGACTTTTCTCATCTTAGCAAAAACAAAGTTATAGGGGGAGAAAGAAGAGATTTAATTACTGCAGATATCGTTTACTTCTTATCGTTATGCATAAATGAAGGTAGAGAAAGGAAAACTCCATGCAAATCAAACGAAACAGAATACATTAACGATTTTAGATATCTTCGATGGAACTTTACTATGTCAAATGACTATTGATAATTATAAGTTTATAAGTTTAGGTCTCTACAACTAAAACAATTATAGTGCTTCGATCCTGGCCTGCTATTGGTCGTTTTTATAATTGTTATTTACAAATTTCTGATATGATTTGGTTATAAATCTATAATGGTATTTATGTAAATCCCAGTCTATATAGTATTGAATTTATTAAGTACACTCAACACGATATCTCTCTCTCTCTCTCTCTCTCTCTCTCTCTCTCTCTCCTTGTCCAATGGCAGCCTCTTGGCACACAAATTGAGCACCTTAGAGGATGGATGATACGACAACGTTAATTGAAAACCCAGTGTACCTCTGTTAATCTTAGCAGTGTATTAGTTACCCATTTGTTAGTTGTGAGTCCCAATGTAGGAGAGAGAGAGAGAGGAGAGAGAGAGAGAGAGAGAGAGAGAGAGAGAGAGAGAGAGAGAGAGAGAGAGAGAGAGATACTTTTATTTCGATGAAGAATCGAGGCTGACTTCTTTAAAATTCAGGCTGCCTAAAGGGTAAATACAACTGTGAAGTCTTATGCTGAGAAGATAACCTTGTTCTCCTCGAGGGTGCTCAAGTCCGTACCCTTGATCTGCTTCGATAACTATCTTGCGAACATGAGAAGCTTGAGGAGAGGATTTCTGACATTAGTGTTACCAATTTATCATTAACTTTTACTGAAGAATTTTTGCATAATTCTGTCTCTGTATTTTTAAAGTGGTATAAGGAAAGTGAACTTTTAATGTTTTACAACATGATTTACATCTAAAAAAAATATCTAATTAATTTCAAAAAATTGGTATTAAATCAGTATGCATTTCGATACTGTCTTATTATGTTATCGAATGATTCACTGTATTATTGAAATATATCAATGACATACCTCTACCGTTGGCTCACTCTTCCGATACACAAAAGTACAACACTGGACACATAGCAGAATCCTTCGTGGAAATATAATAAGATTCAATATTCAACCTTCAAAAAATATAAAAGAAATTCATCAATAACTTCTACCGATTTCCCATAAACAGAAACCCATATATCAAGCAAACAAACTAAAACAGACATAATGGGTAGTTAACTACAAAACCTCCACCTTTCTTTGTTAGCAAGTGTAAGGAATATTCATTAAAAAAAAAAAAAAAAAAAAAAAAAAAGGGCGCGGGGGGGGGGGGGGGGGGTTCCATTAGATACGAAGACACATGAGGGCGCTTCCGCCCGACCCTCAATGAATGATGTCAGGATTAATGATACGTCTCACTGAATGGGAAAGGGTCGGTGGTGTCCCTTCCCGTTCCTGCATTTTGCGACATTTATTTTGAGAACAAGGAGTAAGTATTTCAGTTCGTGTTTAAGTTTCTTTTTTCCAACTGAAGGGCAACATGTACACTTTACATTGTAGAACAACAATAAAAGCATTACTCCAAATATGTGAATTTACTCTTGGTATTATTATAATAAAAGATACACATCTTTTATGTAAAAAGTAAAAAAATGAAATAACATGATGAGCAGTCACCAATTAACGCGCTAAGCAAGTTTCCATTAGCTAAAATGAAGCTGTGAAACATGATAGAAATTAGGGAAAATAAATAAATTCATCATACACAAAAAACCACGGCAATTCCATTTTCTATTACCCGTGCATTAACCAGACAAATAATAAAAATAAAAAAATGGTCAAGAACAGTTTCAAAATCAAGTAGGTGATAACAATCATCCCTACCTCCCTCCCTCAACGAAAATTGATGTAGCATTCCATATACTTTTTTTTAATGTAAAAAAAAAAAAAAAAAAAAACTTATAAATAACGCTTTCTTCAATTCTGGCTGCACTAGTTACATTAAAATCGGCTATTCAAATTCATATGCAGAGGCAAATTAATAGACTTAAAACCAGAACACTTACCATCTCTTTCTGTTTGTAACAAAACAGTTAAAAATGCATTCGAGTCACTCTACTATTACGTAAATATTCAGAATGATCAGCGTTTCTGCCCATCATACCAACACAGATACGGCCAATCTAAAGAAAGCTCAAGATTTTATGCTAATTTAACTTTTTGTGGAATAGTTTTCCTGGGGGTATTTTAAAGTCTCAGGTATCATTGAATTAATTTACCATTTGTAGTTTTATCACATGTAGTTTTAGGGTGGTTTTCTTCATGTCATTAGACTTAGCAAACAGTTGGTTCAATGTGAACAACAGTTTTTATAATAGCCCCAATACTAATAATAATAATAATAATAATAATAATAATAATAATAATAATAATAATAATAAAAGTCATTCCAAATAACTGAAAATTTAAATTTGAAATCCTTAAATATTTAGTTATATATTTCATTTTTATAAAATAGCCTTCAAAAGGATATATTATAAAAAAATAAAACATAATCAAATACTTCAGGAGTTTAAATTTAAATCTTCGTTATAGCTGATATAATGAAGGTGGGGAAATATGAAAAAAGATGGATAAAAGTCTAAAGACCTTGAAAAAAAAACCGCAAGGTTGCATCCGGTAAAGTGAAATACCAGCGTGTATCAATAGCTCGAGATTACCAGCCATAATCTTTTTTTTTTCTTTCCTTTGTTTTCCTTCCCTTTGTCCTTTGATTCCCAAATTGAATTCACTCCATCGGAATCAAACTGAATGAAGCTCAAAAAAAGAAAATCGGGTTAAAGCGGAGCGCAAATCGGAAGCATAACAGCAGCTCTCCTCCAACGATGCTTGCCAAGTTCCAAGCGAAGGAAAAAAAGAATAAATGACATGGAATTGTTGTTGTTGAAAAATCCAATACTTCTATTCTTGTTTATTGACTCAAAGCTGGTGGTGATGCAACATCAGATGTCAGTGTCGGTTTGAAAACTTCCGGTGATAATGTTGCATCAGCCATGAATGTAGGCTTGACACCTTCCGGTTTTAAGTGCATTAGATGTCAATTCTAACCATATCGGGGATTTTTTTTTTTTTTTTTTTTTTGAAAAATAGCTATTTTGGACACACGATTAAAATATCCATCGCTCATTGTCATCATGGATAATTATAAATTTTACTTTGCCGACATAAGTATGTTTATTGCGTACTTCTTAATGCAGTTAATGAAATCTAGTCGCATATAAACCAAAAATAATACCAAAAATTTACAAAATTATGACCCCGAGTAAGTTTTTCCTGATTACTATATATCGGGCATTTTTTTCTTAAGAGTTCCCTTAATACTGCTGGGCCTCATCTGCTTCTCTCTGTACGACCCCTGTCATAGAGATAAAAGCCAAAAAAGATAAGTGGTCAAAATAAAGTGTAAAGGGACAAAAATTTAAAAGTCTACAGTATAAAAAACTATATGAAATCCAAACCCCAAAGAAAGTATATTGATAACATGCATGAATTTCAATATGTGTTATAGTCAAACCAATCGAAAGTGGCGGACGAGAGGAGGTCTTTTCTCAATGCATCGTATCTACATAAAAAAAATTTCAGACATCATACCTTCAAGACCACCCGGCAAGGATAGGAACGGCGAATCTGACCTGCGTATTAACTGAATCATCGTGTCAAGCTAATCCTGTCTTTGTCCAAGTGGAGTTTGACAATTAAATCTTAATCTTTTAACTCCTGGATATTTCAATTTCTATAGTTTTAGTTCCCAATTTACTGGCATTATTCGATTTATGTAAATTTTGCTTTCATGACAACCTCCCTCTCTCTCTCTCTCTCTCTCTCTCTCTCTCTCTCTCTCTCTCTCTCTCTCTCTCTCTCTCTCTCTCTCTCTCTCTATATATATATATATATATTATATATATATATACAATGTGTATGTGTCTTTAAAAAATTCCCATAAAGAAATATCTAACGTGAATTATGCCATCATTTCAATGCTTTGTAGATTTTAACGTTTTACATTTCTATATTTTCTGGATATAATAAGAAAGGGTAGCCAAATGTGTATTTTATTATAAAAGGAAAATGGACTCGGTATGTACAGTAAATTTAATGCATGGAAATACTTTTCCTTTCTTTAGTAAAATATCTGTGAATATCGTTCCCAATTTCCCTAGTTGAATGGAAGAGAAAACGCTTTGTAGAAGTTGCCATTGTAACTGCTGTCAATCGACATTCTGTACTTATCAGAAACACTGCTTTATAGACGAGAGATGAATTACCTACTATAAACAAGGCTTGTTTGAAATGACTATTGTGGTTTTTAATAACATGATTGGGGTCCTAATCTTATGAGCAGAAATTTAATTCCTCAGAGGCTTAAGATATGGGTGGATGGATTATAGGATATTAGAGTAAAAATTACATCAATCAGAACAGGCAACTAAAGCACAGTTTACTCAATTTGTTGTCTTTATTTTCCTTGTAATAATGCGTTAAGATACAATGAAGTTTAACAATGAAGTTCGCAATATATCATAAAGAGTAAAAATTGTGCAGGCATGCTGTACTGACACAAAAAATTGTGTTTATAACTATCCATTTCCTTTGTCAAGTTTTCCTCTCTCGCGAGGTAAATGTTATTGACAATTCGTCACATAACCGCAATTTGAGCTGATGTAGTTATTAATTAGCGATTGAACATTATATAAACAAAACTAAATACAAACTTGATCTACACTCCCGACGCCACGATGGCGGATCCTGGGCAAAGGCCAGCAGAATGCGGGGCGACAAATGCTGGCCCTGGGGTAACTGCTGACGACCCACCTCCCCGCTTGCAGGGATCGGCGGCAAGCCCTTTACCAAATCTGTTGAAGCTGGTGATGGTCTTACCCCTCTTTCTTTGCCGATATGTCAACAGCCGTCACCTGGATCCCTTTCCACACCTCGATCAAGGTAAGCTTTACGGATTTGCTTGGTTTGTTGCTTTTGAACCTTAGCCCCTGTCACGCAGATATATTTTCTGGCATCATTTTACCCAAAACAGAGATTAGTGGTGGCTAAGAATAAGCATGTGTTCGTCATCTTGGTTTACAAGATGAGAAAGATAGCGGGGGAATAACAGCCCATTCAAAACTTCCACAAATATCATTCAAGTAAGTACCATAAAAGCCTAGTCATCTGATACCAGTTATATATTACATGATATTCTAGGACCCAATTATTACTTTAATGACGTTATTACAAACTGGGGGATATAAACTTCTGCATGAGATAAGCGCGGATACGTGTACTAGAATGCTATTTTATTTCACACCCAAATATAGAGAAAGCTATCAATATGCATAACGTTCTAATACCAATTTTACGAAATTATAGTATTGTTTACTCTATCTGATCAAATGCAAATTCAAGTGATCTAGAAAATGAATAAAATGACTATTTGCAATATAAAACGAGTAGGTCAGTACTATAATATCAAAATATGCCGAAAAAAATGTCCAACTAAAATGCCATAAAAGGATTAATCCTTAAGACTAAAATAAATTTTTTCTTACCTTTGCGCACCATGCTATTATCATTGTACAGAAAATTACGGAAGTTCGAAATAATTAATTATATTACAACAACCTTTCTTATGATACACTGCTTTGATAGTTATTATAATTGAATTAATATATTGCAAATTGGAAACATATAGGCTACATTTCTACGCATTACCGATAACCGTGTAAAGGGATTATGTTATTAACCTCCTGAACCCTGAAGAAGGAACATATTTAATGAAACACTGATATGAATAACATATAAATGACGAAACAAAATTAACCACTTTAAATATATCATCTGGAAAAATAAATAAAAACAATACGAATAAAAAAAAAAATAATACGAATTAAGTAGAGGGAAGCCAATGAAGCAATATTTACTTATGTATTATAATCTTATGTAGCTTCTGAATGATTATATATATATATATATATATATATATATATATATATATATATATATATAGTGAGAGAGAGAGAGAGAGAGAGAGAGAGAGAGAGAGAGAGAGAGTATGTATGTATGTATGTATGTATGTATATATATATGCGTGTGTGCACACACACATGTATGTATGTATGTATGTATGCATATATATATATATATATATATATATATATATATATATATGTATATATATACAGTATATATATATATATATATATATATATATATATATATATATATATATATACAGTATATATCCAAATAAGCCATATATATTTTTGATACATTAATGTCTGGATTCTCTTAACGACCTCGGGATCAGAGCCCCAGGCTAAATCACACAAAGACAAGAGCTTGGCTCCGGCCGGGAATCGAACCCTGGCCGGCAAGCTTGTATAGACAGTGACTAAGCCACTTTGCCACGAAGAAAGATTTTATATATATATATATATATATATATATACTGATATATATATATATATATATATATATATATACAGTATATATATATATATATATATATATATATATATATATATATATATATATATACAGTATATATATATATATATATATATATATATATATATATATATATATATATATATATATATATATATATAATAAAAACACATATACATACAGTATAAAAACTCACACACATGCGAGCGTAGGTGTATGTGTAGTTACGTTTTCACTACAAAAATGATCTTCCGTTAACAATACTTAGCGGATATAGCCTACCACACATTGCTCACTTGTTATAATGTTTAGGAATGTAATGTATCTGTACATGAATTACCTATAAACCTTTATAAAGACATTGATTTGACATTCTTATCAGCAGCTAATCGGAACTGAGCAATTGTGCGCGCGTCATTCGAATAATAGAATTCAATTATAAATTGCATATCACAAAGCGGAGAATAGTATTGGATATACATAGAGTACATACTATTCTCAAATTCGGAACAATGGATTCTGTACAATGGTTCTGTGCACTTTTGAATACAAATTTTCATTGCTAACTGGCAAATTAATCTGAATTGCAAGACTATATTGCGAATCCATTTATTGACTTTCCGTTTCAATGGAGTTTTATTAAAAAAATAATCAACGGGACTGATTGTCTTTAGTAATCACTGGAGGACCACAAAACCTTCATTAAGATAGAATTCCGAGCATTTTTATTATTCTCTTTCTTCCATTTTCTCTTCACCTCTTCTTGAGGTTTAATATAGACTTTTATCAATATTTTGACTTTTGGATTCTATGACCTTACTTTGCTTACAATACAGTTAATTCCTAAATCATATGTTCATTATATCGTTATTAATTTTTGTGAATTCAATTGCAAACACACATGCCAAATTTCATAAAGGTGACTTACTTATCATTCCTTTTTTTTTTTCTTAAACAATTTTTGTGAAGACCACTGCGACAGGTAACCAAACGCCATTATCGAACCTAAGCTTAATTTGAAAAAGAAAAACATATGAATATACTAGAGTGGGAAAAGAGCGAGTTCCAAACCCGAAGGAAGAACGGTAACAGGATAAAAAGGAAATACTAATAAATTCCACAATGTGCGAGTCAAACAATCCGTGAACCAATTATTAGAAGGACTTTTTGATTTACAACCACAAATTCGACGTTCGTCGATAGAGAGTTTTTCTTTTTATTCCGAATTGTTCTCAGGATTAATAAAACGATTCGTATCTGATTGCAAGAAAAAGGTGAGGAACGATAAGGGAATAATGTGTAATGGTTTTGGCTGTGAATTGACAAAACATATGTTGAATATTTTAAAACTTAAAACATATTAGCAAACAATTTTGATATATAACTATATCATTGGTTTCGTATTCTATTTTATCTAAATGAATTCCCTTAAAGATTAGTTTTAGACGTTTCATTCAGGAATATTTTTTCCAGTAGTATTATTTTGCATTTTTGCCCTTTCACGGCAATGGACCTTATCAAAACAGTACATATTCGTACATTAACCTCGGCCCCATCTTCTCCTTATCATAAAGCACTCCTCAGCCTATCAAGATAGTAGTTGAACCATAATTTCTACAACTGATGCAGTAAGCGGGAAAGGGAAAACCCAAATACTAGAATATCTCGAAAATATATGTTTGATTGTACTTTTAATCACTAAATCACACAGCTGAGGAGCGATACCCTTGGATTCCTAGATATTTTCTCTCATTCTTCAGATTTTATTTTCTGAGCTTCTTCCTTTATCCCTTGACATGTCTTGTTAGGTATTTATTCATTAACATTTTTGTTCCGCTACTTCATTCCTTATCATTTGTGGTCCTTTCTTTCATTCTTTAATCATATTTTTATCAAACATTCTCATTATTTTCAAAATGAATGACCTTCCCTCCGATGCTCGTCTTAGACCGTCAATATTAGTTCCTAACTTCTCACTATCCCTCCAGAAAAGAAATCTCTCCCGAGCGGCAGCATGAAACACCTTCCAACCTGGAACTATTTGATATTTGTGTGAAGCCAAGACAAGATATTCATGCCCTATCAGAGATAGGGCATTTGGAGCACTATATTCAATTTCCCTTACTCTTCGATATTACAACCTCCATAAAAAAATGCATTATGAAGCCTGCTTCTATGAATAAGTGGTGTCACTCAGATTATTTTTATACAATTTATGTCTCATTCCTTTATCACTATTCCAGTTAACGGAAAAATCTTGGTTGATTGAAAAAAATAAAACGGGAAAATCTTTCTACAGAGCATTTGAGGTATATGGAGGACTACAAAATATAATGCTCTAACTATATCGAGCCAGAAAAAAAACCCAGACATGAAATGACGTGTCTGAGGCCTTTGTCTTACTGTACTCTAGAAACAGATACATTAGTTGTTATGTGTGTAGTATATTGAAATCTAAATTCAGGAGAGTAGCACCATCTGCATATGTAAAGAGCTTGCTTTCTAGGCCAACCACATTAAAAAAAAATAAATCAGATAAAATGGCAGTGACGGAAATTGGGCGGTAGTCAGCAGGCTTGAGCTACCTCAAACACATTCCTCAATTCTACAGCAGGCCTATATATATATATATATATATATATATATATATATATATATATATATATATATATATATATATGTCTTATTTATAACTGTAATCGAACAGTTTAACATGTTTTTTCAAAAAGGCCCATAAATGAAACACAGGAAATATGAATAAATCACACTATATTTCGGTCAATAAACATCGACCCTCTTCAGGATGTAAAGTACTTGTACTTTACATCCTGAAGAGGGTCGATGTTTATTGACCGAAATATAGTGTGATTTATTCATATTTCCTGTGTTTCTTTTATGGGCCTTTTTGAAAAAACATATATATATATATATATATATATATATATATATATATATATATATATATATATATATATTTATATTCATATATATATATATATATATATATATATATATATATATATATATATTTATATTCATATATATATATATATATATATATATATATATATATATATATATATATATATATTTATATTCATATATATATATATATATATATATATATATATATATATATATATATAAGTGTGTATGTGTGTGTGTAATACCAATTTTCGTGCCAGTTTCTCGGACCAGGGTTCGATTCCCCGACCGACCAGAAGCTATTATTTCTGAGTTGATTCCCCCTTGGTTCTCTGATCCCGAGGTATAGAGAGGATCTAGATATTAAGGGAGTATAATACATGGCTTATATGAATATGAAAAACACGTCTAAATGTGCAAAATGTATCATTTTATATATATGTATATATACAATATATATATATATATATATATATATATATATATATATATATATATATATATATATACTGTATGTGTGTGTGTGTGTGTATGTGTAGAAATCAGAAAAGCTAACACGTGATGAGGATAAAATAATCAAGTATTATAGCCACAAAAGGAAAAATGAAAACAAACTCAGTTCTCCTTTCGTGACTATAATATATACTTATAAATGTATATATATATATATATATATATATATATATATATATAATATACATATGATATATATAAACATGTATGTATATATATATATATATATATATATATATATATATATATATATAATATACATATGATATATATAAACATGTATGTATATATATATATATATATATATATGTATATATATATATATATATATATATATATACACATATATATATATATATATATATATATATATACATATATATATATATATATATATATATATATATATATATATAATTTGATAACTTGAAGAAAATATCAGACAACTTAAGAGCTAAGAAATCAGTGGTCTTTATAAAAAACGAAGGAAAAATAGCATTTGGGTCTACACCTCCATAAGCATCAACATCCATGAAGGGTCTCTTAATTCCATAGGACTTAAATGCTGCCTCAGAAAAACAGGTATGAGGAATATCTAGTTTCTCAATACTGTACTCGATTTACTGTCTGTTATGGTCAGCTATATCAAAACGTAATTATACAATATCCTCTTTATTTTTTTTATTCCCCCGTCAATTGATTTATCATAGAAATTAGCGAAATAGTAACAGATAAGAAAATAATACCCAGCAAACACACTCACACACACACATATATAGACACGTTTGTGCGCGTGTGGAAGTACCCTGTTCCTACTCTTCCCGTAAGCTAACTTTCGTTTTGACGTCCCGATTGCGTATCAATCTTTTAGGGGTCCTGATGAAGGGCAACGACCTCTTTCCTCAGAGTATTCGTTTGACCAGTTCCTCTCCTGCCGTTTCGCTTTTTGGTCGAATTTCTTTTAACGAACGTTTTGAAGGCGTTTCATGACGACGGAACCCAATTGAATCATTGATCCCTTTGTGATTGAAATATCCTTTTTATAACGACCGTAAGAGGTCTCGTGTCTCAAATTGCTTCTCCTGATGATGATGATTTAGACTGACCCGCCTATATACAAGGCGGACCACGGGCCATTGTGTTGGCAGCCCGTAAGGGGAACGGAGCGTTGGTCGTATCTTTTAAAAGCTGTTACTTGTGTTGGATGACATGAACACTGACGACAGACAGATGATGATGAGACTGACACAAAATGACGACCGAAGCTGGAACCCGAAGTACAAATCCGGGGCGCCGTAAACCAAAAATCTCCGATCCCAAACCGGTTCCTTCGTCGGTCCTAGATAATAATTTTTCTTATAAAAACGTGCTAACGGGAAGACGTCCAATTGGAGTGTCTCTCCTTAGAAGTTCTTCCTTTTAGAGGGAAAAAACACTTCTGATTGAAGAATTTTAGCTTTCTCTGATCCTTCAATATTCTCTAATTCTGTGCAGTTTCCGCCTTATTCTGCGCAATCTTTATATTTGGATCTTCAACATTACGGACTTTATATTTGGATCTTCAACATTACGGACTTTACTTTCTCATCTCAAATCCGCACAATCGTAAAGTGATCAATAAATAATAATTAGTTCTCCTTTTCTGATTCTTTATTTCTTCTCTCCCGTTCTCCTTCTTGTCTCCCTCTCCTTCCTGTATTTTCTGTCTGAATCCTTTCAAATAAATCCATTATTAGTCCTGTAGATTCTTATTTAGCTTTTCATAACTGCCTTCCTGATTCCACTTGTCGTTGATTCCTTTTTGACGATGTATTTTGGTTTCCTTCCGAAATCGCAGACTCAATAATTCTCCTAACTTTCGCCAAAGCATTTTCTGCATCACCCAAATCTTGTTTCCTTTTTTAATGACCTCAGAGGCATGTCAGTGACAAAATCTTGCAAATTTGGGTTGATCAATAAACCGATTAAAACAATCTTTTTACCTTTTCTAGCATTCCTGCTCAAGACGAATGACAATTTGAAGCCGATTTGGAAATGCACCGGTATTCCATATTTCTCCTAACAGAGAGACTAATAATATTTTGGAGCTTTGACAGGAAAGCATTCAACTTTCCTATTGATGACGAAACACAAATTGGAGTCGAACAACGAGTTGGGAGAATTTTGAAAACTATTCTGGATGGGAGCCTGTTAGGAATTTCTAAAAGGAAGACGTCCAATTGGAGTGGCTCTCGGTAGAAGTCCTTCCTTTTTTAGAGAAAAAAAATTACTACAGATTGAAGATTTTAGATCTTTCTCTGGTCCTTCAATATTCTCTTCTTCTGTGAAGTTTCTGCCTTATTCTGCACAATTTTTATTTTTGGATCTTCAACATAAGGGACTTTACTTTCTCCTTTCAAATCCGCCCTATCATAAACTGATCAACAAATAATTCCTAGTTCTCCTTTTCGGATTCTTTATTTCTTCTCTCCCGTTCTCCTTCCTGTCTCCCTCTTCTTCCTGTATTTTCTGTCCGAATCCATTCAAATAAATCAGTTATTAGTCTTCAATATTCTTGTTTTGCTTTTCATGACGCCTTCCTGACTCCACTAGACTCCACTTGTTGTTCATCATTTTATGACGAGGTGTTTTGGTTTTCTTTCAAAGTTGCACACTCAACAATTCTCTTAACTTTCGCCAAAGCATTTCCTGCAAAACCCAAATCTTGTTTCCTTTTTAATAGCCTCATGGAGAGTCGGTGATAAAAGCTTGCAAATTTGGGTTTGTCAATAAAACAGTCACAACGATCTTTTTACGTTTTCTAACATTTCTGCTTGAAACGAATGACAATTTAAAGCCGATTTGAGAATGCACTAGTATCCGATATTTCTCCTAAGAGAGAGGCAAAGAATCTTTTAGAGCTCTGACAGGGAAGCATTCAACTTTCCTATTGATTACGAAAAACAAACTGGAGTCGAACAAGGAGTTAGAGGAGTTTTGAAGACTTTTTGAAGACTTTTTGGAGCTTGTTATCGATTTCCAAAAGGTTTTCATGTTTTTTGAAAAATAAACTAGATACAGGAACTCTATATTGTTGGCTCAGCGGGGCTGCCCACTTCCCACTAGCCCAGAGGGCCTCCCCCTTCCCACTGGCAGGGCGGGTCTACCCCCTTCACGCTGGCTGGCTGGCCGGGCGGGGATCCCCCCTTCCCGCTGGCCGGGCGGGGATCCCCCTTCCCGCTGGCAGGGGGTCGTTCCCCCCTTCCGCTGGCAGGGGGTCGTTCCCCCCTCCCACTGGCAGGGGGTCGTTCCCCCTTCCCATTGGCAGGGTGGGCCCCCCCCTCCCGCTGGCAGGGCGGGGCTTCAACTCCCGCTGGCAGGGCGGGGCTTCCCCCCTTCCCGCTGGCCAGGGGTTGCTCCCCCTTCCCGCTGGCCGGGCGGGGCTCCCCTTCCCTTCCCGCTGGCCGGGCGGTGCTCCCCCTTCCCTTCCCGCTGGCCGGGCGGGGCTCCCCCTTCCCTTCCCGCTGGCAGGGCGGGGCTCCCTCTTCCCTTCCCGCTAGCAGGGGGTCGCTCCCCCCTTCCCGCTGGCAGGGGGTCGTTCCCCCCTTCCCGTGGGCAGGGCGGGGCTCCCCCCTTCCCTGGCAGGGCGGGGCTCCCCCCTTCCCGCTGGCAGGGCGGGGCTCCCCCCTTGCCGCTGGCAGGGCGGGGCTCACCCATTCCCGCTGGCAGGGCGGGGCTCCCCCTTTCCACTGGCAGGGCGGGGCTCCCCCCTTCCCGCTGGCAGGTTGGGGCTTACCCCTTCCCGCTGGCAGGTTGGGGCTTACCCCTTCCCGCTGGCAGGGCGCGGCTCCCCCCTTCCCGCTGGCAGGGTGTGGCTCCCCCCTTCCTGCTGGCAGGGCGCGGCTCCCCCTTCCCGCTGGCAGGGCGGGGCTCCCCCCTTCCCGCTGGCAGGGCGGGGCTCCCCCTTCCCACTGACAGAGGGGGCTCCCCCCTTCCCGCTGACAGGGCGGGGCTCCCCCCTTCCCGCTGACAGGGCGAGGTTCCGCCCTTCCCGCTGGCAGGGTAGAGCTTCCTCCTTCCTGCTGGCAGGGCAGGGCTCCCCTTCCTGCTGGCACGGTGGGGTCTCCCGCTCCCGTTGGCGCAGTGGGGATCCCCCGCTCCTGCTGGCGCAGTGGGGCTCCCCCGCTCCCGCTGGCGCGGTGGGGCTCACCCACTCCCGCTAGTACGGTGAGGTTCCCCGGCTCCCACTGGCGGGGTGGGGCTCCCCCGCTCCTGCTGGTGGGGTAGGGCTCTCTCTCTCTCTCTCTCTCTCTCTCTCTCCCTCTCTCTCTCTCTGACAAAGGGTTAGCGTCGAGTTTATCTCCCGCATTTACATAAAACTCTCAATTTCAAACTAAATATCATCTTGAGAAACATTACAAGTGAAATGATGTTCGTTAAGTGAATCTTTATCTCACTAGAGTTGAAATTATCCAAAGACAAACAAGCAAGAATGGAAATAATAATTTGGTTTCTGGAATGATTACAAGATATCTGGAGGCTTAGATAACTGGACAAATTCTTGGAATTTAGAAGGCAAGAACTAATTACGTGGGTTACGTCCCGTCTGTTTAATAAATCCAATGATTTATTCCAAATTATAAAAGGGCAGAGTGAGCGGGTCAATTTTCACCTCGCCAAACCCCTAAAAATCTACGTTTTGGTCCAATTATTATTATTATTATTATTATTACTTCCGCCAAGGAGGTAAAGTTTTCACCTCTGTCTGTTTGTTTGTTACCAACCTAAATCAAAAGGTTACAATCTCAATCGCTCTCTCTCTCTCTCTCTCTCTCTCTCTCTCTCTCTCTCTCTCTCTCTCTCTCTCTCTGAATGTCCTTTAGGCCGGTATAATCGAGACTACTTTTTCTTTAATCAGCAACTTCAACAAGACTAATGTCGGACTAATCTAATGTATCTGTTAACGGAAGGAATTGTTTAGCTGCAGCACTCAAATAACAATAGCAAAGGGGTGTTTTTGTTAGTGAAATAATAAAATGTTACAAACCGAGTTGCCATATTTCATTCTGTGCTAATATTTGACGTATCGAATATCCACTGCAAATACTAAATACACACACACACATATATATATCTATATATATATATATATATATATATATATATATATATATATATATATATATATATATATATATATATATATAAAAAAAATTTTAAGTAATTTTTATTTTTCCTAACATACTTACCGAGAACTACTTTCTTAGGAGTTACCAGTAACCTCCTCTCTACCGACTAGAGTTTTGTGTAGTTTACCCCCCACCCCATTTTCTAAGGAGGCCTACCCCCGGCATTAAGGAATGTGCCACGAGGGTAGGCTTATCGTAGGTTGATGTCCGGCCGGGTCAGCTTCATCAGTAAGTTCTATTGGATTAGCACAATGCTAGCAAGGGAAGAGAGGCACTCGGGGAAGGAAGGGAGGGCCATTACCCGAAAGTAGTTCTCGGTAAGTATGTTAGGAAAAATAAAAATTACTTAAAATTTTTAATTTGTTCCAACACAAATACTTACCTCGAACTACTTTCTTAGGAGACTTACACTTTAGGAGGCGGGAGTGCTATTCTGACCCCCTGACAGGGGACGTGGAGGCCAAGAGGCCCAGGGATAACGGGACCTACTAGAAAACGGATGTGAGGGTAACTACACAAGAGTTCACGTTAGTGTCTAAGTACTCACCCTTTGAAAAACTTCTTCTGAAGCTCCTTCCAGTAGCGTAGTCGTGAAGAATGTGTTATCCAATGGTATCACTTGGTACTCCCCGAAGAGGCAAGGAAGCAACTGGGTAGGAGGAAGGAAACCGCACTTGTGCCTACCGGTTGCTAGCCTTGATCGCGCCTGGGGCTATTACCGTTACATCGCTTGGAGGGCGGAGATGACTGTTCCAATGGAGAACCCGTCTAAGGACTTCCTCGAGTAGTCCTTGAGGTAATGGGCAGTAAAGGTTGACTGGTTCGACCAAGTACCTGCTCGCAGGATCTGACCCACTGCCATGTTTTTCTCAAAGGCTAAGGAGGTGCTCAGGCCCCTGATGTCATGAGGTCGGGGGGTGCCTGGCACTGCTATGCCATCTTCCTTGTAGGCTCTGGCAATAACTTGTCTCAACCAGAAGGAAATGGTGTTCTTGGAAACTTGTTTCTTATTAATACCTGTGGATACGAAGAGGCTCTTGATGCCTGGGCAGATATGAGCTGTTCCTTCCAGGTATTTTCTAATTGTCCGTACAGGGCATAATTTTAAATCTTCTGCATTACCCGTCCTAGGGATGGCAGGAATTGAGAAACCTTCGAACTTCGGATCCCAGACTGCTGGGTTCTGAGTCTTAGTCACAAAAGAAGGCACGAACTTGAAGGATACTTCTTTCCACCCCTTCGAATGAGAAACGTCATATGACAGACCATGGATCTCACCCACTCTCTTAGCGGACGCCAAGGCCAGCAAGAAGACGGCCTTGAGGGTGAGATCTCTGTCCATGATATCCTTCAAAGGTTCAAAGGGGGGACGACACAACATCTTCAGGACCTTGGCTAAGTCCCACTGGGGCACCCTACTCGCCTGTGGGGGGCAGGACTGCTCGAAACTCTTGACAAGCATCGCTATGTGTCCCGAGGCCCCCAGGTCGATGCCCTTCAGGAGGAAGACTTGGCCTAAGGCGGCCCGAACTCCTTTTATGGCTGGAATTGACATTCCCACCTTGTCTCTAAGAAACACCAGAAAATCTGCTAATTCTGGGACAGAAGCCTTAAGAGGTTTAATGTGCCTCTCAGAGCACCACTTCGTGAAGAAGGCCCGCTTAGCCTGGTAGACCGCGGCTGACGACTTTCGCAGGTATAGAGACATTCTCTTAGCCGTGGAAGAAGAATATCCTTCTTTCTTCAGGAGCCGCTCGATAGTCTCCAGGCGTGAAGACGTAGGGAGAGTGGGTTGTCGTGGATCCTGAGAAAATGAGGTTGATGCAGAAGGTCTGACCTGTCGGGCAGAGGCCACGGCGGTTGACTCGTTAGGTCTTTTAGGTTCCCGAACCACTCTCTCTCCGGCCACCAGGGCGCTACCAAAGTCATCTTTAGGTTTCGGGCTGTCCTTACTCTGTCGAGCACTTGCCTTATCAACGTGAAAGGGGGAAAAGCGTACACATCTAGATTGTCCCACTTGTGCTGAAAGGCGTCTTCTAAGGCTGCTTTCGGGTCTGGCACAGGAGAGCAATATACGGGGAGTCGGGCGTTGAGTTTTGTTACAAAGAGGTCCATCACCGGGGAACCCCAACATTGGATGATGAGCTTGGCTACTTCCAGAAGAAGGGAACATTCTGTCCCTACTATCTGGCCCATTCTGCTGAGGCCGTCGGCCAGTACGTTTTTCTTCCCGGGAATGAACCTTGCTAACAACACCACTTGGTTCTCTTCTGCCCAATCTAGAATTTCTATGGTGAGATCGCACAACTCCTTCGATTTCAAGCCTCCTTGTTTCTTTATGTATGCCACTACCGTGGCGTTGTCGCACATCAACGCCACGGTGTTTCCCTTTAGTAGACTCGCGAAGTGTAGGCAAGCCTTCTGGACTGCCTTCAACTCCAGGACATTGATGTGGAGTTCTTTCTCCCCATCCAACCAGGTCCCTCGTGCTGTTTCGTCAAGGAGATGGGCTCCCCATCCTTGGTTGGAGGCGTCTGTGAACAGTAGTAACTCGGGTGGATCGCTCCCGAAGGGCATCCCCTTGAGTGAGTTCGACCGGCAATGCCACCATTCCAGGGAGGGTCTAGTGTTTGGTAGGACTGGGATTAGAACTTGTTGTGAGTCCAGTTGGCACCAGAGGTTCTTCAGGTTCCATTGTATGGACCTGAGCCTTACCTTCCCTTGGGGAACTAGTTTTTCCAATGAGACCAGGTGACCTATCAGCTTCTGCCAGTCTTTTGCTCTCCTGGGGCGCTCTGACAGGAACGGCTGAATGATATGCATGAGGTTTCTTATCCTGTCCTCTGAAGGGAAGGCTTTTCCCAGAATGGTATCTAATGTCATTCCCAAGTAGTTCATTCTGGTGGATGGGGATAGATTTGACATCTTCGCGTTGATTAAGATGCCCAGATCCTTGCAAAACTGGAGGAGTTTTCTCCCTTGTTCCTCCAAGAGGCCCTTTGAGGCGGAAAGAAGCAACCAGTCGTCCAAGTATCGGATGAGGCGAATGCCTCGTTCGTGAGCCCACACTGAGACAGTCGTGAAGACTCTCGTGAACACTTGGGGTGCTGTTGACAGTCCAAAGCAAAGGGTCCTGAATTGCAGGATCTGGGAACCCCATTTCACCCGGAGGAACTTTCAACTCGAGGGGTGGACCGGAATTTGGAAGTATGCGTCCTTGAGGTCTATGGTCATCATGTAATCTTTCTCCCTCAAGGACAGCAGGACTGACTTCGGAGTGTCCATTTTGAAGTCCGTCTTCTTGATGAACTTGTTGAGAGCCGACAGATCTATAACCGGTCTCCACCCCCCCACCCCCCGTCGCTTTTTCTACCAGGAACAGGCGACTGTAGAAACCTGGCCCTGGGAGAAGAACTTCTTCCATGGCGCCCTTCTCTAACATGGAGGACACCTCCTCTTGAAGGGCGGTCCTCTTTAACGGGTCTTTGGGAGCTAGCCATTCCGCCCGGCTGGCCGGGATAAGAGGGGGTGGTTCTGTTAAGAACGGAAGTCTGTAGCCCTCCTTTAGTACGGACACTGTCCAAGGCTCTGCTCCCCGAGCCTTCCATGCTTGCCAATGAAGTCTGAGGCATCCCCCAACCCGAGGCTTGGGTGGGGATAGGGGGCCTCCCACTCTATCTTCTTCTGGAGGAGCGGCCTGATCTGCCTCTCCTAGAGGCAGAGTAACCCGACCTGAAGGAGCTTGAGGGCGCTGGAGCTCCCCTGTGGGGGGGCTGAGGGGTTGTGGACCAAGAGGAAGAGGGAGCCTCTCTCCTCGTAGTGCTGGGAGAGGCTTGGGACGTCGCGGCACTATCCGAGACGGACCTCTTGTAGGGCGGTCTCCTAGAAGGCGTAGGTCTGGAGATGTTAGACTCCTTCTTCTTTGAGACCTTCTCCATGATGGCCTCTAGTTTCTTCAGGGGAAACAAGGACTCTCCCCACAAGGGTAAGCTCCGTATGGGCCGCGCTTCCCTGTCTGGTACCTTCCGGGACACCTTCGTCAGTACGGTGTCTCTCTTACGGAGTACCCAGTTAGCCGTCAGAGCGAGCGACTGGTAAGTTAGAAACTTAAGGGTTTTACCCCCGGAGGTAATAAGGTCTCTCAGGAGGCCTTGCTGGTCAGGGTCCGCGGGGTCGAACGAGGCTTGTACCCCTACCAAAGTGGAAGCCCACCAGTCCAGCCAAGAGGAGACATTCACTAAATCTCTCGACATTTCCTCCATCATGGAGGCTTCTGCTGGCGAGAAACAGACCGGGGCCGAAGAGGCCCTATCGTCTGAGACGCCCTGACTCAGGATGTCGATGGAAGACTCCACCTTACTGGGGCCTGGGCGACGTCCCATGGCACATAAACCTTGCCAACACCCTGTCTGTTTTTTCATGGGAACACTAGAGGCATCCAATGAAAGATTTCCCCTGAATGTTCTGCGTTCTTTCGGTAGGATAAGCATGGATGGAAAGCATTTGGTAAGCAAAATGAGATTATGGAATGTTAAATACCATTTTTCTAAAAAGAACAGTATTTAATGAGAAGGTCCTCTCACTATTAACTTGTGTATCAGAAACTTGGAGTCTTACTAAAGACTTAGAACATAAGCTAGTTACACTCACAGAGCTAGCTATGGAAAGAATGATAATGGAAATAACGATGAGACAGAAAAAGAGCAACATGGATACGAGAGTAAACTAAAGTAGAGGACATTCTAACAACATATAAGAAAAAGAAATGGACATGGGCAGGACATATGAGAATGACAGACAATAGATGGATATTAAGAATAACAGAAATTGTATAAGAGGGAAGGAAAGACGACGACGGATCGACGACTTAATTCAGTTTGCGAGCATGGGCTGGCACAGAAAGATCATAAACAGACGCAAATGGAAGGACATGTCTGAGACCATTGTTCTGCAGCAGTGGACTAGCTAGGCTAATATATATATATATATATATATATATATATATATATATATATATATATATATATGTATATATTATACATATATATATATATCTATATTATATATATATATATATATATATCTATATCTATATATACTGTATATATATACGTTATATATATATATATATATATATATATATATATATATATATATATATATATATATATATATATATATATATATATTATATATCTATATCTAAATCTATATCTACAGTATATCTATATCTATATCTATCTATCTATCTATCTATATATATATATATATATATATATATATATATATATATATATATATATATATTATTTTCGGAAACCTCAGGTTCCAATATAAAATCCTCCATATGCAAAGTAAATCTTATGCCATAAGGTGTCAATTACTTATGTTTAGATCACCTTTTCTAAGAGACTTGCTAGTAAAAATGACAAAAGATAAAATAAACTTAGCCACTAGTTACTAAAGGAAAAGGTTAATCATCTGTATGTATGTATGTACAGTACATACATATAGATGTTTAATTTAAACACCTAAACATAAGCAGTTAATAACTTATGGCATAAGAATTATGCATATGGAGGATTTTAAAACGGAACCTGAGGTTTTAGAAAATAATTATATATATATATATATATATATATATATATATATATATATATATATATATATATATATATATATATATATATATATATATATATATATCATTGGCCGCAACTAGTCTACTGCTGCAAAACAAAGGCCTCCATTTGCGTCTGTTTATGATCTATCTGTCCCAGTCCACGCCCGCAAACTTTCTTAGTTCGTAGACGCATCGTCTTCTTTTCTTTCCTCTGCTTCTCTTGCAAGTTCTGTTACCCTTAATGTCCATCTATATTCATTATATATATATATATATATATATATATATATATATATATATATATATATATATATATATATATATACACTATTGTAAGCTACCCGTTAAAATGACTAAATATGCACACACACACACATTCAACCATTGCCACCCCTCCCCCTTAACTAAGTACCACACGACCACCTGGGCATTTTTGTGGGGTATTGTCGTTTCCGAGTGGTTGCCACTCAGCGTGACAAGAAAGAAATATATAGCCAGATACTTGCTCTCTAGTATGTAAGGGACATTATCAAGGTGTTGTTTCCCATACCAGGAGGTGGCTTCAGAAAAAAAAATCTATACGCTTGCTAAATCATTGATGAATCTTCCGTAAAGGAAGACTTTTGAAACAAAGTACACCATACACCTACATCAGCAGCGGTCGAACCCAGTCTACAGACATTGATGTCTTCACCTCTTATCTTGCACATACACCTGCACTTCATGAATAGCGAGGTTCTTCCTGTCCAATGAGTCTTGTAATTTATGCCATAACAGTTTCTAAGTCTTTCTCCCCTCCGAACACCTAACATTCTGAAATAACCCTCTTTGCCAATCTACCGTCGTCCAATCTTTCCAACCTTGATTAAAACATCACTAAATACTGTTCCATTTTCTAAAATTTTCTTACCACCTCATAAGTTCTCCTTACATCACATTTACTATGAAAATAATTAACCTTAACCACCTCAACCATTTTCCTTTCATTGAAACTTCACTTTCACTCAGTAGTTGGTTCAACAATTCTTTCTTACATTCCACCTTGATATTCACAAACTACTAATTCTCTAGTCGTTCTTTTGCACACAAACTGCTGCCTTCCTTCCTATTTCCTATTCTACGACTGGCTGCTTCTTTCATCTTGTCATCCGAGACTTATATGAATCATCATCATCATCATCATTATTATTATTTTCCTAGTTGGAAAAGCTGGATGCAATAGCCCTAGGGCTCCAACAGGAAAAAACAGCCCAGTGAGTAAGGAAATAAACTACAGTACAAGAGAAATAATTAACTCTTTAAATAAGATATTTTAAGAATAGCAACATCATTTTAATAAATCTTTCTTTTATACACTATAAAAACTTGAAAAAAAAGATGAAGAGATATAACATGGAATAGTGTGCCGAAGTGTACCCTCAAGCAAGAGAACTTTACTTCTACATGGTGGAAGACCGTGGTATAGAGGCTAGGGCACTACCCAAGACCAGAGAACAATGGTTTGATTTTGGAGTGGTCTTCTCATAGAAAAGGTGCTTACCATAGCTAGAGAGTTTTCTACCTTTGCCAAGGGGAAATACAATGGAAATTACAGTGCAATAATTATCCTCTCCAGTGTAGAATTGTTTGGTAGTCTCAGTGTCGTCAGGTGTCCGAGGACAGGAGAATGTAGAAAAAATAGGCCAGACTATTCGGCGAATGCATAAGCAAAGGATACAATGTAGTACTGTGTCAAGTCAAAGGACCCAATATTGCCAATAAGTCTCTAGCGGTAGTATATCAACGGGTGGCAGGTGCTCTGGCCAACCTACTACCATACAAACTTCCACTACTCCGTGGTCTTGGTTTTCAATAACTCTCATCACCTCACCCGTGATCACAATCATTGTGAACCTTCCCCTCTTGCAAATATTTCCACAGAACTTTACCAGTTTTTTTTTAGTTTTCATTCACTATCAGCTATCTGTACGTATCATCAGCTAACGCCAACTACTTCATATTCCGGTAACATTTTCTTATCCCATAATACTTAAACCCACATTCCCCCCTTTGATCTCTTGAAGCACTCCAACAACAAAGATGTTGAAACATTATTCATTCATAGCAGATGATGCTTTTATTATACATGAAAAAAAAATACGTTTAATATTCTCAAAATGCAAAGGAAAATATGCGATTTACTGATCCCTCCTACCGTATGTCCAAAATAATACAAGCCCTCTTTTTGTTCGTACTTTAAACCAAAAACCCATATTTCAAAATACAACATTCAAAAAGAACAGAAAGCCTGTTCTCCTCAAGCACCAGGAAAATTACACATTCTTTCCAGCTTTAAAGCATAAAATGCTTTCCTGCCTCTCCCATGACCAATATATTCCAGCACACTATCCTACATTTCTTTTCACGCTTTTACTTCCATGAAACATTTTTCATTCTTTCCTTTATCTCTTGTTTTTCCATTTCTATTGTTCTGACATTGCAAAACTAAGAGGGACAGCATTTCACAAAAACCTGGCGAAAAGAAACTAAGTTTCAGCACTGCTTTTATATCAACCTTTTATGTGGCATCTGCAATGACAGTACGAGAGTAAACGTGAAATTTACACTTTTTTTTCTCTCTTTCAAGGAAAACTGACACAGCTTTAATACAAGCAACGAATGTTTCTCCAGGAATTGAATGATCTGATAGCGTCAAAGAACCTGTTACTCTGACACGGCTGTTCAAGCTTATTATTATTGGAAATAAAAGGAAATAAAAATTAAGGCAGGAAACAAAATTTATTCATCTAAATATTTGTGGACAATAACAATGAATCTCAAAACTTATCTTTTGATGTGAAATTAAATTATGGGAAATTACAACAGGTTTTTAAAAAAGTCCTAGAAATCCGAAGCCTACGTTCCATCAAGATAATTAGGCTTAACAGGAAATGGAAAGAAAAACCGAAAGACATGTATAGTTTTCTTCAATAGAAGCACTGAAAAAAATAATACTTAGAAACATGAGAAAAACTTTTTGTTTTTAAAAAAACATACCAAACATTTCATTAAGATAAAAGGCTACCAAAGGTAAATGAATAGCATACAGAGAGAGAGAGAGAGAGAGAGAGAGATCTTAAGTTCACCTTCAATGAGTCAAGTATACTCGGTCACTAGGGACCCCCTTAATGAACCCATGAATACCAGTCTGCTCCGGAAAGATATCTTTCTTAAAATGACGGCAGAATTTCGCTCCTGATGACCTATCTTTTGACAATATTAGAATGACTTTATATTTTATCCTTTGATAGTGTTAATGAATGATTGATTGTATCTTTCGACAGTCTTAAAAAAAGTGGGATTTTACATATTAAAAGGCAAAACTAAAATCTACGCAGTATTGAATCATAAACAAGAGCTACTAATCAACTCTAAAAAAGTGTTTCTAAACAAATATTCTTTAAACTGCCCAGTAGTGTATAAGAATTCTATTACAGCCCCGCCTCATAGTTAATAAGGCTTTACTGAATTAACATAAAGATTGACTTCATATAGCCCCCAAAAATGCATAACAAAAATAAATGATCTCAGCTTCTTTTAAGTGACGATAAGGTAATGAGTCGTAGAATTTCCTTGATATTACAAAACTGTAATTACCATCCTACAAAACAACAAATAGCTAACCCTCCCATACAGAACTAAGAAAAAGACTGATATATTGAATGATAAAAACTAAAAAACAAGACAATAATCTAAAATACTCCAGACAGTGATGACAAGAAGAAAATCCTTGAATGCTTTCCATTCGCCCAGATCGACTGGCTTCGTTCTCCTTCAATACTATACAAAAGTAAACAGGCCAAAGGGTTGAAAAGAACTTAATTATACTTGACTTTGATGGCTGCTTTTCCGGTCCCATACAGCAGGAGAACTCCACTCTCTACAGGTCCTCCGCGGTCGTTTTACCTTGTTCGTTCAGAGTATTTATCGTTTCAGATCACGTATTGTTCATTTACTGTTAAATCGTCACAGTTGTAAGATTTTTTTTAAATAAGAAAGTCTTCATTTTCATCTTGAAAGCCTTAATGTCTTCAATCATTCGAATGTTTCGTGGGAGCTTATTATATAGTCTCGGGGCCGCATTTTTAAAGGCTCTGGAGCCTAAAGTAGACATAAATCTAGGTTCCAAAAGTTTGAAGCCATCTGTAACTATTCTTGTGTCAACACAATTTGTTGGCTGCGCGATATGTAGCAATTCTCTTAGGTATTTTGGACGCCCGGTTCTGATAACTTGGTGGGTTATTGTACATATTTTAAATTCAATCCTCGCTTTAATCGGCAGCCAGTGTAAATCGATTAGTTTATGGGTGATCCTTTCTCTAGGTGGGGCACCTTTTATCAGTCTTGCTCCTCTGTTTATTATGTTTAGTAATTTCTTAAGTTACACTTTTGGTAAATTGTAATAGATAGAGTTGCAGTAGTCAATCCTGATAATAACACAGTTTACCACAAGTTTCTTTACAGAATTTTCGTCCAGGTACTTTTTTATAAACGTAATATTTCTTAGATGATAACCAGCAGTTTTTATTACTTTATTTATTTGGGCATTTAGAGACAGGTTACAGTCAAGAAATACACCTAGATCTCGATCTTGACTAGATATCGGCACCGAGTCATTATTTATGTTCATTTGAATATCACCCAACTTCTCACGCTGTTTCTCTTACCCACCACCATGAATTCAGTTTTGTTCTCATTTAATTTTATTCGTTTAAATGTCATCCATTCTCTAACACTTTCAAGGATTCAGTTTAGAGTTTCAGTAGTGTCACCTATATCATTTATGGAGAAGCAAAATTGTGTGTCATCTGCAAATAGTTTGAACTTCACGCCATGCCTTTGTAGTATTTTCGATAGACCAATAGTAAGGATGCAGAATAAAATTGGGCCAAGTACACTCTCCTGGGGTGCCCCTCTGTTTAAGGGTTCATATGATGCATAAGAGTTTCCAATTTGTACTCAGTAATTTCTACCAACCAAGTAGTCTTTTAGGTATTCGAAGGCTTGATCTTCAACGCCGATGGACCGTAGATCATTTAGTAGCAGTTCCTACACAACTGTATCAAAAGCAGCACTGAAATTCGCCGTATTAAAATACCACGTTTATTTTCATCCATCATTTCCAGCATAAAATTTACAACAGCGCAATGGCTTTCTCCGTAGAGTATAGTTTTCTGTAAGCAGACTGGTTATTAGGCAAAGCTTCTATTACTTCTAAGTGACTGACTAGTTGTTCAAGAATTATGTATTCAAGCACTTTTGAAACAAAGGATAGATTCGAAAAGGTCTATACGAGCTTAATTCCTGGTGGTCCAGTGCATTTTTCAGAACTGGTGTGACTAAAGCCATTTTCTTAGATTTATTAAACTTACATCCATCAATGCTTGCATTTGCTATTCTCATTATTATTTCGACTAGGTTAGAACAGTTTCTCTCATCAATTTATTCAGATATTGGCATAGGATCGATCGATAATTTTGGTGATGTCATCTTGTGTTATGCTGTTAAATCGTATTAATCTTGTCTGTGTGCCTGGTGTATCATTAATCTGATGTTGAGTATTTACAAATGTTTTTAAAGAATACTAGAAAATTATTTGCTAGTTCCTGGTCACTGTATTCATCAGGTAGCTTCTTTTCTTTTACATTTCCCATTATACCATTCAGGAGACGACATAACTTATGGCTGTTGCTGCTTCGAGGATCTTTCTCTTATGGTATTCACTTTTTCCCGTCTTAGTGGGTAGTTATATTGACACGCAGCAGTTTTGTATTCTACCCAAGTACTTTCAATTTTTAACCTATTCCACTTTCTTTCTTTACGTCTTTTTTTCCTTTTTTTTACCAAAGTCCTTTCTATTTCCTTTTCCAGCGGGCAGCCAAAATACGCTAATTTTCATATGCTTCCATGCACTGGCTGTAAAGATGCCGGGATTCCCTTTACTGTGTTTTCCTCTTTGTACAGTATGTTGGTTGCAGACCACACATCGAGATAACGGCCTGTGACAAAAACATGTTTCTGGTTCTTAGTGACAGGCCGTCTATTTACCTTCGCTTAATATCCTAATGGTGAGAGCGCAAGGAATATCTAATCTTGGGGAGCATAACTATTCTAAAAAAATTTCTTAGGATTACGAGGCTATTCATTTCTGCTGCTGTTAATATAAATTTTTTCTCTTCCTCCTTATATTGTCCTTCTCTTTCCCTTTTCATTGCGTAATTTAAAGAGTAACGTTAAACTGCTCCCTCTCGAATATCACCTAAGTTACCATCTTGATATACAGAACTACTAAGATGTTTGCTATACTCTCTCTCTCTCTCTCTCTCTCTCTCTCTCTCTCTCTCTCTCTCTCTCTCTCTCTCTCTCTCTCTCTCTCTCTCTCTCATACATACATACATACATACATACATACATACATACATATATATATATATATATATATATATATATATATATATATATATATATATGAATTTCCCATGTTGTGAATTAATTACATAAAGTTCAGATCTACAGATTAAATGTGTTTGTTCTTCCAAATACTCAGCTTAGGTTTCAAACTCCGTTAAGCCAATCGTCCATTTTAGTTCCATGTTATAACAACTTCTCTTTGAGCAGTAATTAGAGAAATCTCAGGTGTGGGGAAAAAAAAGTTTTCGAGTTTCAAAATTAGTTATTTACATGCTTCAATCTTTTATCCGATATGAGCCTATTGCCTGTTATATATTTAACATTTTTAAGAAAAACAAGCTGCTTCAATTAATAAATTACTAAATAATGAACTATTGATGATAAGCTAAAATAAATTCAGGCGATACACACTGACAGAATCCATCAAAGAGCAACTTTTATTAACAACACCTCCAAGAAAGCCAATCACTCCTTCCTCTCATGCAAGGGAAACAACTTCAAAGATTATTAGAAAACAACCACCGCTACAGCTGGCTGAAATTTAGCTTTCTGAAGAATTTTATTTCTGATAAACAACCTAACGTCAAATATATAAACAAACATTCCGGAAACATAAAATATAGCAGTTTTGAATAAATTAAAATAACACTACAAACATAGACAAGCCCCCTCCCCCCAATAAAAAACGAATAACCGATACTGACTAAAGTTAAGGAATTTTTTTTTTCTTTTGTATCAAGATCCATACAAATTTCAGCTACATTCACGTAAGGAGAAAGGAGATAAAAATAACTAAAAATATACTTGAATTGTAGTAAACTTCGTAAATGACAGGATTAGAGACGAGGCAGTGAATATGATAAGAAGAATGGTTATTGAAACACGAGACAAATAGGGATAACCCAAAATAATGATTGCATACAGTGATGAGGACGATGTAGACGATGCTCTAACCGATAAATATTCTTTATTTGATATCGATTTAAAATGTCCATAAGAGAGGTGTTATTTTGAAATGCAACACTGAAATTTGAAAGGCAATCCTTGACAATTGAAAGGCAATCCTTGACAATAGATAAGATTATGTTGCGATGGGGCACATACAGCATACGTGGGTAGTATCACGAGATCACCTGCTTCCACTGTCAAAGGTATGGACATCTTGAAAGGGATTGAGAGTTTAAGAATGATGATAAAAAGTTTACGGAATGAGCAAGAAATCATGACACTTAGGGTTGTGGTGGCCTATGTTGTAACGTTCCTGACTGGAGATCGCCAGACTGAGGTTCGAGTCCCGCTCAAACTCGTTAGTTCTTTTGGTCGCTGCAACCTCACCATCCTTGTGAGCTAAGGATGGGGGGGGGGGGTTGAGGGAGCCTTTAGTCATCAGCAGCCATTGCCTGGCCCTCCTTGGGCCTAGTTTGGGTGGAGAGGGGGCTTGGGCACGGATCATATGTATACTGTATATGATATGGTCAGTCTCTAGGGCATTCTCCTGCATGATAGGTCAATGTCCATGTCCCTTGCCTCTGCAATTCATGAGCGGCCTTTAAACATTAAAGGAATGCTTCTCATGATTCAAAATGTATAAACTAAACTTTATCATAAGGTGAATTAAAAGAAATTGTAAAGCTTGGGTTATGTAATCAATGAGAACACCAGCTAATACGGATCATGAATAAAAAGGACGTTATAAAGAGACTATTCGTTCATTTGGATATTAAAATATGCAAATCATCAAGTTGATAAATTAGAAATGTTTTGCCATAAAAAAAGCTGGAACATGCCTTAATGAATTTGAAAAGGTTTATATAGATGAAAAAACGCCAAAATACATGTTTTTTCATATTCTGACGGGAGAGGTTAAAGGGGTTGGGCTTTTCGTTCTCAATGGCTATTATCATCTCAAGAACTACTGTTGCAAGTATTCAATATAAGGAAATAAATTTTAAACACATACAGAAGAATAAAATATTGTAGTAGTTTACAAACTCACATCCCAATAAACATTAATGGCAGTTTGAGCCAGACATCTATATTTTTTTTCTATATATATAGTCGAGTTTACAACCTAGTTGTGTCAGTGGACTGTAATTTGTTTCTTGGTGCTCAGATAAATAACGTTGTAAAAATACGCGGATACTATCTCAGATACATCGTCTTTCTAAAGAAATATATGGATGAATGTTCTGTTATGAAACTTATGATTATCTGCGTTATTACCATTGCAACTACTACAATTTTCCCAAACTACAGGTTAACGATACATGATAGAGGAGCAAGATTGATTATAGGTGTTCCACCTCGGGAGAAGCTTACCCCTGTACCGACTTAAATACACTTGCTCTCTATTATAACTAGAACAGACTAAGATATGTGCAATGACTCTTATCAGAACTGGACGTCGAAAAGATCCACGATATTTGCTACACATTGTTCAGCCAAACAAACCGCGTCGACACAGAAATAGTTACGGATGGCTTCGAGTTACTGGAGCTAAGAGGCACCTCGAATGTGGGTTCTAGAGCTTTCAAATGTGCGACTTCCACTTGACATCACGAGGAATGATGGTATAAAAGGTTTTCAAGGAAAAGACGATCTTTTTTTTTTTCAGTGATATGATAGCGTGGATTTGACAATTAACACCGACTGCGCTACACGATTCTGTCTTAAATGATAGATACTATACAAAAATCTTGTAATTCATGTATGGCACTGGGCTTTTCCGTGCGTGGCAGTGCCAGAAAACAGCCTCTAGTGTAAAGCAAGTACAGCAATATACCGATTAATATACGACATAATCTTTATGAATAGATACGTTTATTCATATTTTAATAAACATGACTTCTTTGACTTAGATAATGAAATAAAAAGGTTATAACGATTCAACCAAATACTAGTTGTAAAATCATGCAAATTTCTTCTTTTCATAAAACTTCGTGCATCATAAAATAAAAGTTTCCCTTTTTAGCCGTAAAACAATGGGGTTAAAAATTTACCTGTTAATCAAGCTCTTACAAAGAAAAAAAATAATTTCCTTAAATAAAGAGCGAGTTGAAGCGCGAAGTACCATGACATCAATCCAGCTGACCTCTTCATAAAGGTCCTCTTAAATTAAATATAAGAAGATTTAAAACGAAAGTAAAAAAAAAAAAAAGCTATTTGAACGGCAGGTCACTCCAAGAATTTGCCAATTTAATCTAGCTTTACCTGATCATTAAAATCATAAAGCAAATATGCTATTTCATCTATTTAATGTACAAAAATATTATTCATTGATTTTCTTTCTTTTATTGCTCAGGAACACTTCAGGCTATTTGCTAAGAATAAGGGTTGCTTCAAACACCATATCTCTCGAAAGGAAGAATAGTTGCTGCTTTTGCACAGGTATGTTATCCTACAATTAAACCTTAATGTAGTTTACTTCGATTGGATTGAACTGAAGCAAACCAAAGAGATTACGACATTTTAAAATGACTAAATTTAATTTGATTATAAAATTTTCTTGGAGAAATTGGATAATATAAAAAAGTACAGTTAAGCATACAGAGAGAGACCTACCCTCTCTTTTGGAAGTTACTCTGAAATAAACAGGGCTCTCTCTCTCTCTCTCTCTCTCTCTCTCTCTCTCTCTCTCTCTCTCTCTCTCTCTCTCTCTCTCTCTCTCTCAGTAACAAATTTAAAACCATGTGATATTTTATCTCGAATCTAAAACCTGAAAAAATACGGTGCAACTTTGGCAATATTTTTCCAGGGTGAAGAAGTATACTCATCTATTCATCCCCTTCCTCCGAATATCGAGTTTACTCTCCCACTCTTGGATTGTGATAGGGAGTGGGAACCATGACGCCACAGGGTGTTCCTGGATACGTTATGAGTATCGCATGTGATGGAAGGTAACCCTTCTTAATAAGACTCCCTTCAACGATAAATATTCTGATTCAGAAAGAATTTAAAAGTTTCACGAGAACGACATTCAATACACCCTTCCCTCACCTGCACCACAAATTCTTTAACCTCCAGGATGGAGTGACTTATGGAGGAATGGGCTGGGCTCACTGGGGAGGAAAGGAGACACAGGGGAGAAGAGGGGTCACTGGGGAGGAATGAGGTCACTATTATCATTATTATTCCTTGCTAGGCTACAACTTTAGTCGAAAAAAGTAAGACACCACAGCCTCAAGGGCTCCAACAGGAAAAATAGCCCAGTGAGGAAAGAAAATATATAAAATATATGAAATGTAATAGCAAAAATTATAAAATATCTTAAGATCAGTAACAACGCTAAAATATATCAGCCATATAAACTATAAAAAGACTTACGTCAGCCTGTTCAACATTAAAACATTCACTGCAAGTTTGTACTTCTGGTTACACTGACTTAACTGCCTGATTAGGAAGCTCATTCCAGAATTTGGTCACAGCTGGAATAATACTTCTAGAATACTGTGTAGTAGAGTTGAACCTAATGTTGAAGAAGGCAAGGCTATTAGACTGTTAGAATTAACGGATCTTGTAAAGATGAATAACCCCAGGGTCCTCTTGTAAAGTTGGGGTTCGTCTTTACAAGACCCCTACAATGTAACAAAAGTACAACTTGAGAATTTACAAAACATAACAAAAAAAGAGGAGCAAGACTGATAAAAGGTGTCCCACCTAGAGAAAGGACCCCTCCTATACTAATTGATTTACACTGACTGCCTATTTAAGAGAGAATAGAGTTTAAAATATGTATAATAACCCATCAAGTCATCAGAACCGGACGTCCAAAATATCTAAGAGAAATGCTACACACTGTATTGTGCAGCGAATAAATCGTGTTGACATGAGAATAGTTATAGATGGCTTCAAATGATTAGAACCTAGATATACTGTATGGCTACTGTAGACCCTAGAGCCTTTTAAATATGCGGTCCCGAGAATAATCTCCCACGAGACATCTAAATAATTGAAGATCATGGTGAGGGGTAAATGAAGAAGGTTTGGGCATGCTCTTCGCACTCCCCATTAGAGATTAGTTCAGCAAACATTTAACTAGGCTCTACACGGCACTAGAATAGTTGGAGGACCCAGGCTTGCATGGCTGAGGACTATGAAGCGGGAAAATAGATGATGATGAATAGAGAAGTACTGAGTGATTGATTGATTTTAAGTTTTCTGGTATCCTGACATCAAAGGTCATTGACGCCGAAGAAAAGTACTGAATTAAAAGCCCAAGATAGAGACGACTGGCGAAATGTAAAAGGGCCCTTTGCGTCAATAGGCGTAGGGTGAGATGATGATGATGATGATTAGGAACAAGAAAGTGTTGCGTAGACGTGAGTGGCAGTGGATAGCAAATGAACTGAAATGAAAGATGGGTATGGTTCGAACATGTGGTAAGATAAGGAATGAGGTTGGTCAGAAAGTAAGTAAATATGGAGGTGGCCGGATCAAAAGTTGTAGAAAAATGATCATTTAACATTAGAAAGGGAGATTGAAAGAGAACCAGATCTGATGAAAGCCGAGGGAAATATTTAACGCCAAACCTAATTAAGGGAATAATCGGATGTGAAAAAATGCTTGTCTTGATCATTATAAAAGTCTTGTTTGCGTGCTTGTTGTTATTGGATAATTAATGTGACACGTCAAATCAGTACTTTATAACCAATATATATCAGAAAAAAAATTATAACCAGGTTAATAACATATCAACATGCCCCATTAAACATAACTACAATTTTCAAACCGGTTATAATTAACTGATGCATATGAGACAAAATTAACATATACAGTAGAGCTTAATTACGTTATCCGATATAATATCAAATAACAGTTAATATAAGCAACACTCAATCATTTAAAAATTGACAAACAATGAATATGACTGTGAAACCATGTTATTGATAATCCCTTCAAGATCATTGGCTGGATTTCCTATTTCTCTTAATTTTTCCATTCTCCTACTATCACCAGATGTAAGAACAGTATTATGCTCAATTTGTAATGAGGCAAAATTCTCACGCATAGATTAATCCCGTTTACATAGAGAAAAGGTTATTAAAAAAAGTAACCTGACGATGTACTGTGTATGAAAAAAAAAATATCACAAACTGATACCAAAGTGATCAGGAAAAACTAGTTTATTTTTAGAAAAATTGTGTTCACTGTAACGACACAGATGCCTCTGTGATTAAATAAGTTAGCTAAATGACATACCCGCTAAAAATTTAATATATTTGAGTCTCATTATACAGAACTATTTCAAGAGAATCTTTGTATCCTACTAAACGGATAACTTAGATTTTCTCAACGACAAGCAAAATATAAGAATATAAAGACCTCTAAAACCAGCAACCCAGTTGCTCTAATGAAAGTAAAATGTCAAAGTTGCCTTTGTCTACTCATTTAAGTTTTTCTCTCTGGTTGGGTTATTCGGACGTGAAAAAAAAATACTCGTCTTGATAATTATAAAAGTCTTATTTGATATCATTGGACAATGAGTGTGTCACACCAAACCACTACTTTATAATTAATATAGATCAGCAAAGAATTATCACAGAATTAATAAAATTTTAAAATTCCCAATTGAACATAACAATTTTCAAACCCGTTATTATTAGCAGATACATGCGAAACAAAATTAACATAAATTGCTTAATTACGTTACCTGATATAAGATTAAATGACAGTTAATGTAAACAATACTATCTAAAAATAAACGAATAATGAATATGACTGTGAAACCATGTTATTGATAAT
>NC_090727.1:31415601-31423101 GCF_036898095.1 Palaemon carinicauda
AGAGGGGAAATTCAGCAAATAGATTACAGATATAGAAGGAAATAAAAGAAATCATGAAAATAGACAAGAATAAAAAGCGAAGGACATAAACTGTAAAAGGGAAAAAATAGCCTGCGGTTTCGTCTTTTGCAATTGTCCCCCAGGGTGTTGTTGCACCATTGACTGTCAGTCTCGCCTGGGTGACCAGCGAATGTAATATCCTCTGGGTCTTGAATACACTGGAAATACGATCCACCTTTGAACTTTCCCTTTGTACTGATGGGGTCATTGTTATCACCTCTGCCAACGAAGTTGGAATGAGGCTATATTTTACCCCCCTGTTTGTGTTTATTTGTGTGTAAGTTTGTTTGTGAACAGCTTCCTGACCATAATTTTAATCGTACAGTAATGAAACCAGCAGGGATTAGTTGTTATGTAGAAAGCTGGAAATGGTTAAATTTTGGAAGGTTAAGGTCAAAGGTCAAGGTCACGGTCAAGCAAAATGTCCAATACACGTAATCAGCCACAAGTTTGGACATCGTTGTCACAGAGGCTTCTAACTTGGTTCATATTTGAATGTATGAAAATGTATGCCAATTAATACATGTTGAGGTCAAAGGTCAAGGTTAAGGTCAAGCAAAAGGACGATAAATAAGCTGTCACGGTGGAGGTCCGTTCTCTACTGAGTGCCCCTCTAGTTTTGAAAGCGAATGGCTTAAATATCCCTTTTTCTTCTTAAGGTTTTATATTCATTCCAGCTGTGAACAAGCTATGGAATGATCTTCCTAATCAAGCAGTTGAAACGGTAGAAGATCAAAAGTTCAAACTTGCAGCAAATGTTTTTATGTTGAGCAGGCTGACATAAGTCGGTTTTTATATTTCATATATGAAAGATCTGTTTTCATGTTGTTACTGTTCCTAAAATATTTTAATTGTTTATTACTTTCATATACTTTATATGCTTTCCTGTTTTCTTTCTTCACTCGTCTATTTTTCCCTGTTGGAGCTATTGGGCTAATAGTATCGTGCTTTTCGAATTAGGGTTGTAGCTTGGCTAGTCAACTAAAGTAGAGTATATTTTAATAACATATAAGAAAAAGAAATGGACATGGGAAGGACATATAATGAGAATGGCAGACAATAGATGAACAAGAAGAATAACAGAATGAGTCCCGCTCAAGTTCGGTAGGTTTTTGTAGTGTCTGCAACCTCACCATCATTATGAGCCAAGGATGAGTGGTATGGGGAGCCAATAAGTCTACCTGATGAGTCATCAGCAGCCATTTTCTGGCCCTCTCTGGTTCTCGCTTTTGTGGAGTGTGTGGAGAGGGGCCTTGGGCACTGATGATATGTATATATGGTCAGTCTCCAGGGCATTGTCACTGTCCCTTGCTTCTGCATTCATGAGCGACCTTTAAACCTTTAAAGGGGGTGATTACTCAGGCACACTTTTCTAGCTGTTTCCTTACTTCCTTTCCTCACTGGGCTATTTCCCCATTGGAGCCCTTGGGCTTATAGCATCCTGCTTTTCCACAAAGGGATATAGCTTAGCAAGTAACAATGACAGTATTAATAATGATAATGATTAATGATCTACTACTACTACTACTACTACTACTACTACTACTACTACTACTACTATTAATAATAGTAATTATAATAATAATAATAATAATAATGATAATAATAATAATAATAATAATAATAATAATAATAAAATGGTTCGAGAAATTATGAATGAAATGTAACAAAGAAAACCGGTTAGTTACACTTGGGAAAGAAATATGGAAAATAATGAAACAGAATTATAAATACAATTTTTCTGTTTTGTTTCAACTTGTGGAACAGAGTCATGACTTAAAGGTCCAATTGGGAGTCTTTAAATAGTAGAAAAAATAGGCGAAAGATAAGAGAGATTAACAGAAATAAAAAAAAGAGGATAGAATTGCCTGACACAACAGAAAAACCATATAGATAGGAAGGGGTCCAGGGATCCAAATTAAGCAAGGGTAATTAGGTAAGTATAATTAGGAAAATCTCTAAGGATTCCCAGACACTGGGAAGACTTTGGAATTTGTTAAATACTTGAGAGTACACTCAGGCACACTGTTATATCTTATTTCTCTTCCTCTTGTTTTGTAGGTAGTAGGTTGGCCAGGGCACCAGCCACCCGTTTAGATACTACCGCTCGAGAGTTATTGGGTCCTTTGACTGGCCAGACAGTACTGCATTGGATCCTTCTCTCTAATTACAGTTCATTTTTCCCTTGCATAAACATACACCAAATAGTCTGGCCCATTCTTTACAGATTCTTCTCTGTCCTCGTCTTCTTCACCCAAGGGAGCAACTACTGCACTGTAATTGTTTAGTGGCTACTTTCCTCTAGTGAGGTTAAAAGAGACTCTTTATCTATGGTAAGCAGCTTTGCTAGGAGAAGGACACTCCAAAATCAAACAATTGTTCTCTAGTCTTTGGTAGTGCCATAGCCTCTGTATCATGGTCTTCCATAGTCTTGGGGTAGAGTTCTCTTGCCTGAGGGTACACTCTGTATACTAGTCTATCTTATTTCTCGTCCTCTTGTTTTGTTAAAGTTTTTTATAGTTTAAATAGGAAATATCTATTTCAATGTTACTGTTCTTGAAATATTTTGTATTAACTTTTTTCCTTTCCTCACTGGGGTATTTTCCTTGTAGGAGCCCCTGGGCTTATAGCATCCTGTTTTTCCAACTAGGGGCGTAGCTTAGCAAGTAATAATAATAATAATAATAATAATAATAATAATAATAATAATAATAATAATGTGTGATCGTCTCCTTTAGAATAAAGAATTTGCTAGGAGATATTCGTTGTTGTTTTCTATCTTATAGGTTATACACCTTTTCCTTATTACCTCCGCCAACGAAGTTAGGAGGAGGTTATGTGTTCACTCCTGTTTGTCTGTTTGTGAACAACTTCCTGGCCACAATTTCAGTGATTAATTGTTATGTTGAGACGTGGTAGTGATTCAATTTTTAAAGTCCTGGGTCAAAGGTCAAGGTTGAGCAAAAGGTTGACTGAATTGACCCTAACCTTAACCCCGAGTTCGCACATGGTTGTCACACAGACTTCAAATACACTTACGGTCTAAATTGATTCTGGGAAAAGTAAGCTGCTTTGAGAAATAAGCTGCCGTGACGGAGGTCTATACTTTCAGACTGCTTTTCTAGTTTTATATGTAATTCCAGATGGAGTTTTTGTTTTATGGGAAATACACCTTTTTCGTGTTTTGGGTGTAATTCCAAAAGGAATTTTTGTTTTATGGGAAATACATTTTTTTTCATGTTTTGGATGTAATTCCAGATGGAACTTTTGTTTTATGGGGAATAAGGATTTTTTTTCATGTTTTGGATGTAATTCCAGAAAGATTTTTTATGGGAAATACACCATTTTCATGTTTTGGACGTAATTTCAGAAGGAATTTTTGTTTTATGAGAAATACAGTTTTTTCATATTTTGAATGTAATTCCAAAAAGTTTTTGTCTAATGGGAAATACACCTTCTTCGTGTCTTGGATGTAATTCCAGAAGGAATTTTTCTCTTATGGGAATTACATATTTTTGTATGTTTTGGATATAGTTCCAGAAAGTTTCTTCTTTTTACTTGAGAGAGAAAGTGCTGCCAGTACACCTGACACGGTGCACTGTAAGCATTACTGAAGGGTCTTCAATCTTTAAACTTCAGTTGCACCCACTTTCTGGTCTTCTTATTGCAACTCTGTGACCTCACGGGCCCAACACCATTACTGTGTCATAGTACAAAACTTCCATTCATTCATTCATGAAATGGGTTTTCACTATTTCATTATCCTCCCACATTTGAATAATGAAACCCAACAATTATACATTTATTCATCCAATGGATTTTCACTACTTCGTCATTTTCCTACATTTGAATAATGAAACCCAACCTTTATACATTCATTCATTCAATGGGTTTTCACTGTTTTATCATTTTCCTACATTTGAATAATGAAACCCAACCTTTATACATTCATTCATTCAATGCGTTTTCACTGTTTTATCATTTTCCTACATTTGAATAATGAAACCCAACCTTTATACATTCATTCATTCAATGCGTTTTCACTGTTTTATCATTTTCCTACATTTGAATAATGAAACCCAACCTTTATACATTCATTCATTCAATGGGTTTTCACTGTTTTATCATTTTCCTACATTTGAATAATGAAACCCAACAATTATACATTTATTCATCCAAAGGGTTTTCACTATTTTGTCATTTTCCTACATTTGAATAATGAAACCCACCTTTTATACATTTATTCATCCAATGGATTTTCACTATTACATTATCCACCCACATTTGAATAATGAAAAAAAACCTTAGAATCCTGAACTGGAAAGTACCAAGTTACTGGGTACCATAAATGCATAAGATTGAAACTCCTCTTGATTTTCCCTGGAGACTCGCCTTTAACATTGATTTATGATATTCCTAATCCATAAAATACAGTTTAAACTTCACTTCCATGAAATTTCACAGTCCCACGAGAAACGATTTCTATATTTTAGTGATAATAACTATTCGTGTAGTAGGTTGGCCAGGGCACCAGCCACCCGTTGAGATACTACCACTAGAGAGGTATTGGATCCTTTGACTGGCAAGACAGTAATGCATTGGATCCCTCTCTCTGGTCACGGCTTATTTTTTCTTTGCCTACACTTACACAGAATAGTCTGGCCTATTCTTTACATATTCTCGTCTTTCCTCATACACCTGACAACAATGAGATACTTAACACTTCTTCACCCAAGGGGTCAATTACTGTACTGCAATTTGTTCAGTGTACTTTCCTCTTGGTAAGGGTAGAAGAGACTCTTTAGCTGTGGTAAGCAGCTCTTCTAGGAGAAGGACACTCCAATATTAAACCACTGTTCTCTAGTCTTGGGTAGTGCCATAGCCTCTGTACCATGGTCTTCCACTGTCTTGGGTTGGAGTTCTCTTGCTTGAGGGTACACTCAGGCACACTATTCTATCTTATTTTTTTTTCTTCCTCTCGTTTTTTTGAAATGGTGTGTTGGGCAGGCTTAATAGAAGGGCCATGGATGCCTGGTGGTTTATCAAGAGGTTGTCTTTTCTTTTTTCTGATTCTTTCTCTTCTCAAAACCATCCTTACTGTCCTCCCTTCAGTTGAAGTGGCTATCCTGGAGGGTATTTAGCCTTGCATGGTGTATCGGCTCCCCCATGTTGACCAGTTTTTCCGACTTTTTACTATAGTCTATGGGTATCATCAATCACTTTGTTTATAATTCTGTACGTATTGTTTTTGCTATAATTCTTGTTAATCTAGTTTTTAAGTATGATGTCTCTTTTTTATTTCTATTAATTCTTATGCTGTCTGGAGACATTGAGCGAAATCCGGGACCAGTACGTCCTAGATTTCGTCAATGTCGTCTTCTGTATTGCAATATTCGTGGTCTTCATGCAAATATCCAAGACCTTACAGTTGCGTCCAGACAGTATGATATTCGTTTGTGCTCAGAAACTTTGGTTTCTAATATGAGGCACTCATCTGAGCTCCTTATAACTGGTTTTAAGAAGCCAATAATGTTGAAACGTGATGCCATCCCTAGGGCCAGGGGAATGGCGGTGTATATTAGGACCGAGTACCCTGCTTCTCATAAATCCTGCTATCAATGTGGATGTCATAAGATTCAGGTAATAAAAGTTTGTGGCAGGCATAACAACTTTTATTTATGTTCGATCTACCGGAATCCAGACATGGATGATTCTATCTTCGATTGTCTTCTTACCATTATGGCTAAGATACAAGAAGATGATAGAAAGGCTTCTTTTGTCTTTGTTGGTGATTTTAATGCTCACCATAGGGAGTGGTTAAGTTCTATCTCTCCTACCGATCGCCATGGCTTAAGAGCTTCAGACTTTGCCTCTGAATCAGGCTGTGAGCAAATCATAAATGAAGCTACTCACAGGTCTGGTAATTGCTTGGACCTCGTATACACTGACTCCCCTGGCGTTATAACTGGTAAGGTTGGTTCTCCAATCGGGACATCTGATCATGCCTTGATTTCATTATTAGTGAAGACTGAGCAGCCTGTCCCTGATATATCATATTCTTGTAAAATTTATATGAAATCCCAAGCAGACTGGAATGGGATTTTACATGATCTTTTGTGCTTGAATTAGTCACAATTATATAATAGTGTAGATCCTGTTGTCCCTTTGAATGAGAATATAGTCAACATAATTGATAGGCGTATCCCTTCTCGTGTGCTAAGGTACCGAGTGAAGGACAAACCGTGGTTCAATAATGATTGTAGACGTGCTTTTTTGGAGAAGCAGGAGGCCTATCAACTTTGGAAGGGTAACAGATCAGATTTGACCTGGAACAACTATACTCAGCTTCGAGCTTTTGCTCAGAGAGTTTATGCCTCAACTGAAAAGGAGTACAATTTAACCATAAAAGAAACACTTTCTGGTACAACTCAGGAACATAAATGGTGGTCTACCCTTAAATCTGCACTCTTTGGTGTAGATGCAACAATTCCTCCTTTACTTAAACCAGATGGCTCAGTCACTCACTGTCCAAAGGAAAAGGCAACCCTTTTGGCTGATGTTTTTGACAGTAAACAGAGTAATGAAAAACTTGAACTTCCTCATTCCTGTTTTCCTGAGGCTAAACTAACTAGTTTAGCTTTTCGATCTCGTGAGATTAAAGCTCTGTTGATGAACCTTGATGCTTATGGAGGTGTAGACCCAAATGGTATTTTTCCTTTGTTTTTTATAAAGACAGCAGATTTCTTAGCTCCAAAGTTATCTGTTATTTTGCGCAAGTTAGCAAGAAGAGGAGCTTTTAGCACTAGTTGGAGAATTGGTAATGTTACTCCTCTATGTAAATGTGTATGTGGTAGCTCAAGTCCCACTGATTACCGCCCAATTTCCATAACTCCCATATTATCTAAAGTTTTTGAACGTCTTCTGGTAAAACGTCTTAATAGGTTTGCTGAAGGTAATCATCTACTCCCTAGTTTGCAATTTGGTTTTCGTAAAGGCCTTGGAGCATGTGATGCCCTTCTTACAATCTCCAATGCTGTACAGAAATCCCTTGATTGTGGTCGGGAAGTTCGTATGATTGGCCTTGATTTTAGTGCTGCCTTTGACCGTGTTAATCATGAGGCCCTTGTTTTCAAACTGAAAAAGTTGGGAGTGGGTGGGTCGTTTCTTAGCATTATTATTGATTTTTTAAGTAATAGATCTCAAAGAGTTGTTGTTGATGGGCACCATAGTGATTATAGGAATGTGATATCCGGTGTTCCACAGGGTAGTGTTCTTGGCCCATTACTTTTTATACTATATACACATGACATGTGGTTTGGCCTAGAAAACAAGCTTGTTGCATATGCAGATGATGCTACTCTCTTTGCATCAATTTCATCCCCTGAATGTAGATCTAGGGTTGGTGAATCCCTTAATAGAGATTTAGCTAGAATTAGTGCA
>NC_090727.1:31433101-31468101 GCF_036898095.1 Palaemon carinicauda
AGTTAAAATCGATATTATGAAAGAAGTGACTTCTTTCAGGATTGAGTTTTAAACCACACACACACATATATGTATGTATGTATGTATATATATATATATATATATATATTTATACATATATACATACATATTTAAATACATACATATATATATATATATATAAAATATATAGATATATATATATATATATATATATATATTTTTATATATATATATAAACACAGATATATATATATATATATATATACAGATATATATATATATATACATATATATATATATATATATATATAAAACTTGTAATTTGTAATTGTTGTTTAGAATGGCTAATAACAGAAAATATACATTTTAGAGTTCAGAGTAGAAATTAAATCTTATTGGAAGGCTCTCAAAGTAAAATTTTATTAATTAATTTCTATTTCTTTAATGTAAAACGATTTTCATAATATCATCCAGTGTTTTGATCAGTCCATGACTCCGGCAAATCGAAAATGTAAGATTCAGTAAATAAGAATAATAATATTCCTCTATTTTGAAGTAGGTGTAACCTTTTTTCAGCTTTGACCAATACATTTAATGCTTTCTGTTATCAGTCAATAAGGAAATTGTGGGGAAGGATATCGTTAAGTAAATAATGACTGTTTTACCTAATTTTTGGGGTCATAGCAAATTAGACAATAAATTTTTTTTTCTGATTTCAATAGGTAAGACAAAGCCATTATTATTATTATTATTATTATTATTATTATTATTATTATTATTATTATTATTATCATTATTATTATTATTATTAATTGGTAAGCTACAACCCTAGTCGGAAAAGCACAATGCTATAAGCCCAAGGGCTCCAACAGGGAAAAATAGCCTAGTGAGGAAAGGAAATAAGGAAAAGGAGATTTTAAAAACAGTAACATTAAAAAAAGTATTATTATTATTATTATTATTATTATTATTATTATTATTAATAATTGGTAAGCTACAACCCTAGTCGGAAAAGCAGAATGCTATAAGCCCAAGGGCTCCAACAGGGAAAAATAGCCTATTGAGGAAAGGAAACAAGGAAAAAGATATTTTAAAAACAGTAACATTAAAAAAAGTATTATTATTATTATTATTATTAATATTATTATTATTATCATTATTATTATTATTAATTGGTAAGCTACAACCCTAGTTGGAAAAGTAAGCCCAGGGGCCCAAAAGGGAAAATAGCCTAGTGAGGAAAGGAAACAAGGAAAAATAAAAGATTTTAAGAACAGTAAAATTAAAGTAAGTAATTATTATTATAATTATTATTATTATTATTACTACTAGGCAAGCTACAATCCTAGTTGGAAAAGCAAGATGCTATAAGCCCAAGGGCTCAAATAGGGAAAAATAGCCTAGTGAGGAGAGGGAAACAAGGAAAAATTAAATATTTTAAGAACAGTATACAGTAAAATAAATATTATTATTACTAGCCAACCTACAACCCTAGTTGGAAAATAAAGATGCTACAAACACAAGGGCTTCAATAGGGAAAAAGAGCCCAGTGAGGAAAGGAAACAAGAGATTTTTTCCTTTTTTTTTATTCTGTCCTTATTTTATTTTATAATCCTTTTCAAATGATTTTATCCGTTATATCTACTATGTATATACAGTATAAAAATAAATGTTAGTATTTTCTTTATTATCTCCGCTATATAGTAAAGAAAAGTGTCTGGTTATATATGTAAATATATACATATATATATATATATATATATACATATATATATAATATATATATATATAGAATTATATATATATATATATATATATATATATATATATATATATATATATATATATGTGTGTGTGTGTGTGTGTGTGTGTGTGTTTGTCTGTCTGTGTATATGTATATATAATTGTATATATATATATATATATATATATATATATATATATATATATATATATATATACACACCATCACGCTACACTCTCCCCATCCCTTAGGTAGTGAAGAGGCAGAGTAGCAGAGTAGTCATACTCTGGTGAGACGGGGTGTGTGTGTGTGTGTGCATATCTAGCTAAATATTTAGAAATTTTTGACGGGTCGCGTACACTAGTAAATCATGCAAGCAATCTGGAATTTGTACTATTATATCGTTCTTCAAAAGCATTTGATATCACGATGACCGGTTCATATACAGACATTCACACTAGAATAATTTGCCCCTTCTCGGCGGGCGGTCTTTGGAAGGGAGTCTGTATGAATAGAAGGGACTAGATCTCCTACATAGACACCTCCTTCCCCCTTCCCCTACCCCCCAATAGATTAGGCAAAGGTTCAAATGCCCCAAGTACCTACAACAATGTACCCTAATTTATGAAGAGTCCAGGCCCGGAGCCTTTTCAAAACTCGAATGATGGGGCGGATGCCTTTTTTACAATTTTTTGTTTACTTTTTTGTCCTTTTCTTTTTTGCCAGTCAGGAAGGAAGGAGTGGGGGGAGGGGAGAATGTGTCAGAGGAATGACCGCACGTCGATTACAACTTGATTAATTGAAGCATTATTGATTGAAGGGTTTCAGTTTCGTGCAATGTTTGAGGGGAGGGGGGGGGAGTGGGGAGGGGTGGGGTGTGTGCCTCAGTGGTGGTTGGGTCGGTTCAGAATCAGTGGTTCTCAACCTTTTACTACCATGCCCCCTCCACAATTATTTTTTTATCGCCACGCCCCCCCCCCCCTTGCATATAAAGATAAATTTCACTTGCAGATTTTATATGAAAAGGAATAAAAAAAGCCTTATGGGTTGTATAGTCAATTTACTAAGTAGGAAATAAAGTGAGATAATTGACATTTTCACTTCTACAGGATAACTTGCTTAACTTATTTAGTGAGATACCTGACACTGCTTCTTGGATACCAGATCTTGAATACGAGGTTTAATGTTAGAGAGTGCACAACGTAAATCATCTTCCACATCCAGGCGGTTTCTGTATTTTGTTTTTATAGCAGTGAGCGTAGAAAATGCAGTTTCACACAGGTACGTTGATCCAAACATTGTTAGAACCCGAAGAGCCTGATGTGAGATCAGAGGGTACACAGAATGGTATTTAATTCAGAATGTCTCCAAATCCAAATCGTTGAATTCATCCTTAGCTGTGGAATTAAACTTTAACTCAAGAAACTCCTCGTGAATTTCCTCAGCAACATTAGCGAATTCACACTGAAAAGGATTCCTAATGAATTTCCAGGATTCACGCATGTCATCTATGTCTGGAAAGTATTTCGTGAATTCTGCTTTCAAGCTGCTTAGATGAGTGATTTTAAGGATCTTTAACTCAGGGTCAAGGTTACCATGAGTGAGCCCAGAATCTAAGTTCCTAAAACTGGCTGCATTTCCCTGCTGAATTCGACATTTCCAGAGGTCGAGTTTGGCCATGAAAGTTCGAATGGTGTCGTGGTGAGAGATGATGTGGATATTTTTCCCTTGTAGTTTAAGGTTCACTGCATTCAAAGATTCAAAAATATCCACCAAGTAAGCTAGAATTATCTGAAAGCTGTCAGACTTAAATTAGTCATGAAGGGCTGCCTTCTGCTGTGAATCTAGAAATATTATTACTTCTTCTCGTAGCTCATAAAGCCTTTCAAGCATGTTTCCTTTTGATAACCATCGTGTGTTTGTGTGAAAAAGCAGGGCTTCATGTTCAGAATCCATATCCTTACACAATAATTTGAAGAGACGACTGTTTAAGGCTCCAGATTTGATGAAATTTACTACCTTTATAGCCACGTTTAGAACATCCCTCATTTCATCAGGCAAAGTTCTGGATGCTAAAGATTCACGGTGACTTATGCAGTGTGTACTTATTACAGAAGGATTTTTTTCTTTCACCTTTGTGATGAACCCAGAACGCAGGCCAACCATGGCTGGGGCTCCATCAGTACACACCCCTATTAGTGAGTCCCAAGAAAGTTTATTTTCCTTAAAAAAGTCTGATGTAACTTTAAAAATGGCTTCTGCTGTTGTACAACTTTCCATGGGGCAACAAAACAAAATTTCCTCCTTTATATTGTTGCCTGACACAAAACGAGCATACATCAAGAACTGAGCACACTGAGCGATATCGGTCGTTTCATCAAACTGGATTGCAAAAACAGGCGAGGCTCTAACTAGTTCGAGTGTTTGTTCTTTGATATCTTGAGACAGTTCATGGATCCTTCTCTGAACTGTATCGTTTGACAGGGAAATTTGGGAAAGCTTATTTGCACTATCTTTACCAAGAATGAGTTGAGCTGCACATAGTATACTTGGCTTTATGAGAGTCTCTCCAATGTTATGGCTCTTCTTGCTCTTTGCAATCAACATGGAAATTTCATAAGAAGCCTCAACAACCTTTGATGATTGTTGTCGAAATACCCCGCTGTCATCCATTTTCACTTGCTTCAAGGTGTGTTTTTTTGTTTCAAAGAATGCCTTTGGCTTGTCAACTAGACCAGGATGTGCTGTTTGCAGGTGGCGTTCCAAGCGTGAGGGTCGCATTCCATCATTGCTCAGAGTCTTGTAACATATCACGCACTGTGGGACCTCTGTGTCACCCTTTCGGAGGGACACAAATCCAAAACGAATATAATCTTCGTTATACTTCCGCTTCTTGGCACTCATTGCAACGTAGTTGGAGTGAAACTGGCAAAACGTATCTGCGATCAAGATAATATGCATTTGTAAATTAAGGTATTTTTCACCTCTTGATGATAACCACCACAGTATGATTATCACAGCTACATGATCAATGAGTGAGAAGGACAGAGAAAGAGGGAGAAAGATATATCCAAAATTTTTTGAAAATTTTGAGGCTAAACACGAGATTGGCAGAAAATTGAGACAATATAAGAAATACATCCAGCCTTGGACGTTAAATTAACCTTGAAGGAAAAGAAGAAGGAAAAAAGGAGAGGAAATATATATATATATATATATATATATATATATATATATATATATAGAGAGAGAGAGAGAGAGAGAGAGAGAGAGAGAGAGAGAGAGAGAGAGAGAGAGAGAGAGAGAGAGATACAAACATTTATAACTAAATTTTATATACATACATATATATATATATATATATATATATATATATATATATTTTATATATATATATATATATATATATATATATATATATATATATACACGAATCTCTCTCTCTCTCTCTCTCTCTCTCTAATACAGCCCTATATATATATATATATATATATATATATATATATATATATATATATATATATATATATATATATATATATATATGTATATATATATATATATATACATGAATCTCTCTCTCTCTCTCTCTCTCTCTCTCTCTCTCTCTCTAATACAGCCCTACTCGCTGACTCTACCTCTCTGACTCGGTCACTGATCATATGGTTGAGATAATCATGAAGTGGTGGTTATTAGTACATCTTCTTTTGCAAATAGTAAAATTTGAGACCATTAACTTATGATTTTTACAATATGAAGGAAAAATAAATAAAACAAAATATACATCTTCAAAATTTTGCAGTAATCTTAGCAACGGTCTCTCAACATATTTCGGTATATTGATAAACATAGAAACTGATATATTTTTTTTTTCAAATAAAGGACAATAACCCCACCAATGCAGGGCAGCCCATCAACGACACAGGGAAAACAAAACTAGTCAAAAATAATTGATAGGAAAAAAAAATTTATCCCCAGAATATATCTCTCCCCTTTTCTTTCATTCACATTCTCACAAACCTGACAATGTTAATGGGTCGATAAGAAACTGAGATAATGTACCTCAATAATTTCGCCTGTAGAAACGGCAAGGAAGGAATGTTCAAATACTTTCGGACATGTGTGGTAAACTGGGAGTGTTGACAGGGACTGTGTTGATAGTGTGTACGGTGGGACTGGGTGTGAGAAACGGATCTCATAGCTCACCAGTAAGGGACACGTATTATACACGTCCACGACAGGCAATGTACTCTACGGTAGCCTACGTGGAAAGATAAAGCATGAATTAGTAACGATGATATTACTTTATTATATAAAACTTTTACCATTATTATTATTATTATTATTATTATTATTATTATATTTTTTACTATAATGTCTTTTTTATTTAACTGATCTAGTCTAAAATAACACAACTTATTTTTTTTTCATTTATAGCTGCATTTTTCTCCTGAGGCTCACGCCCCCCTTTGAATCCTCTTGCGCCCCCCTAGGGGGGCATGCCCCCCTGGTTGAGTAACACTGGTTCAGATTGTAGTTCCTGTTGTTGTTGTTGTTGTTGCACATTTTATCGAGTTCAGTGAAGAAATGATTATTGTTGTTGTTGTTGTTGCTCTTTATCTTATCGATTCCCACGAACAAATACAGCTTTGACAACTGCTAGCTGTATCCGAACTCCTTTACTTTCGGGGTGACAACTCGCCGAAGTCTGCTTTTGTATCCATTCTTCCCAGACGGACCTCCTGAACTAATCATCTATTCACTCGAACAAGATCAAACCTTCTTGGGTCTTTCACACTATACCCAGCCATTCTCAGCTCCCCTCTTGTTCCGTAACCCCTTTCGTTTTCTTTATATCAATGGAAGTTTAAAGGTTTAAAGGTTTCTCATGAATGGCAGAGGCAAGGGACAGTGACATTGCCCTATCAAGTAGCTACTCGATTTCATATCTCCTCTGTAACCCTTTTCATACTCTTTATAAATGGAAGTTTAGAGGTTTAAAGGTCTAAAGGCCGCTCATGAATGGCAGAGGCAAGGGACACTGATATTGCTCTATCAAGCTGGACAATGCCCTAGAGACTGACCATATATGTAAATGAGCAGAGCGCAAGCCCCCTCTCTACCCAAGCTAGGACGAAGGAGGGCCAGACAGTGCCCTAGAGACTGACCATATATACATATGATCAGCGCGCAAGCCCCACCTCTCCACCCCAGCTAGGACCAAGGAGTGCCAGTCAAAGGCTGCTGATAACTCAGCAGGTAGACCTATAGGCTCCCCCAAACCCCCCATCCTTAGCTCACAAGGATGGTGAGGTTGGAGCGACCAAATGCACTAACGAATTTGAGCGGTTCTCGAACCCCAGTCTGGCAATCACCAGGCAAGGACGCTACCACCAGGCCACCACACCAAAAACGACATTCGTTACCTTCTGAAGTAGCTACTCGGTTGCATCTCTCCTTTGCATGCTCCGTAAATAGTTCCTTAAGGAACAGCGGAAGTAAATAGGTTTTTGTGACCACAAGAAAAGGGAAACGAGATGGATAAAATTACGCTCTTCGCTCTTATGCTGAGATTTGGGACGCCAGCCTTTGGTGGTCAACGACGCGAGTAATACTCTTTAAAAAAGGAATTGAAATAATTCTTGAACCTTTGGTGTTGGTGTAGAGACGTAATCATTAAGGACATAGGATAGTGTTAGAGTAAGAGAGGGTGAATGAAAATTGAAAAGAAATGGGAAATGATGAAGATTAAAGAAATATTCTATCACGTCAAATTGAATATTTGTTTTTGTTTTTGTAAGAGATACGGTATCATGTGAGTTACTGATAATTTTTCTTATCAGTTTCATTCAATATTTCTTTTGAAAGGGATAAATTATGAAGGCGAATTTGAATGCTTTTTGTAAGAGTAGAAGAGACTATTTAGCTATGGTAAGCAGCTCTTCGAGGAGAAAGACACTCCAAAATCAAACAATTGTTCTCTAGTCTTGGGTAGTGCCATAGCCTCTGTACCATGGTCTTCCACCGTCTTGGTTTAGAGTTCTCTTGCTTGAAGGTACGCTCAGGCACACCATTCTATCTTATTTCTCTTCCTCTTGTTTTGTTAAAGTTTTTATAGATATCGACTATAAGGTTACCTTAATAAACTTCACACTCTTGTCTTATACCTGAGTTATCCCTATAATCAATTTATCAATTAACCATGAGAGAGAGAGAGAGAGAGAGAGAGAGAGAGAGAGAGAGAGAGAGAGAGAGAGAGAGGTATATACATAAAATTAAAGGCGGAAAAATCAACATTCTCCATTATTCAAGTTTGTTTAGATTCAATAAGACAATCAGTCTATATCTTCATGAAATTGAAAATATAAATGGATATATGTATATATATATATGAACATATATCACAAGCACACGTGATTTTAATTAATGTAAATATCACCCAAGAATGGCATTTAATACCGAATTCTATCTGGGAATATATATCCACTTGGAATTCATTTTATGGTAACAGCTTCTGGCCGGGTGGGGATTCGAACCACCACCTGTTCGGCTGGAGACTATGCCTGCAGTGACCATGCTCAGTCGGCATGGTCACTGCAGGCATAGTCTCCAGCCGAACAGGTGGTGGTTCGAATCCCCACCCGGCCAGAAGCTGTTACCATAAAATGAATTCCAAGTGGATATATATTCCCAGATAGAATTCGGTATTAAATGCCATTCGTGGGTGATATTTACGTATATATATATATATATATATATATATATATATATATATATATATATATATGTGTGTGTGTGTGTGTGTGTGTGTGTGTGTATATTGAAAAATAAACAAGCCATGTTTTCTGATATTATTATTATTATTATTATTATTATTATTATTATTATTATTATTATTAAAAAAATAGCCTAGTGAGAAAATGAAATAAGGAAATAAATAAATGATATGAGAAGTAAGGAACAATCAAAATAAAATATTTTTAGAAGCAGTGACAACATTAAAGCAGATATTTCATAGGATATATAAACTATAGAAAGACTTATGTCAGCCTGTTCAATAGAAAAATGGTAAATGAGAAGTTTTTACAAATGAACATAACATTGATTAAATATAAAATTGATTAAACAATTTGCAGACATTTTGTGGAAATTACTGTTTTTCTTCTTTTTTTTTTTTTTATCAAGTCGACTCAGTAATGACCAGGTCTACTGTATGTAGTTGGCGAGGTTTGTGGGGGGTGGGGGTGGGGGGTGGGTGGGTGGGGTGGGGGGGGGGGCGGTTGCGCAAAGGAACTTTAATGCTATGGCCTAATAAGGCCTAAGGCACCCGACTCCCTCTAAAGTTTAAATCCTCATCTTTTGGAGTCGAATGACCTTGAAAATTGAAGTAGAAACATCGTACCTTGGATTCGCACTCGTATGTGACCTAACTCTCACGTCTTTCGCATTCGATGTATCAACTAACTCTCACGGCTTCCAAGTTATTTCCATTGATTTAATACTATATTTGGCGTTTCGACTAATTCTCACGACTTTGAGGTTATTTAATTTTATTTACTACTGTAGAATTTCTTGTGTAAAAATCTATTTTCATAAACACACATCTCAATGCAAGTCTGGGAAAAGTCTTTTGGTTTTTCTAAAAGAAATTATTTCTATTTTCTCGTAAGCCCACATACTTTTAGGTCTACTCAAATCTAAATATCACAGAGCACAAAAATTAATAGTAATCCTATTAATAATTAAGATACAGTTGTTTTATCGTCTATTTTATCTATCTTCTGATGAATTAGTAATACGGTCAGGAATTTGAGAAGGTTAGTTTTATATATTTCAGTATATTGGAATTAAAATGCAAAGAAATTTAATTTATTTCGTGAAACTTCCAAATGTCTCTGATGTTAAATGGAATAAAAAAATTAAGAAAATCTACATGAATTTATTTTCGTAAAAGATGAAAATTTAAAACATTATTCTGACAAAAAAAAAAAAAAAACATATATCAGTAAAATACTCTTCAAAGATTTATTTAATGAGTAACAATATCCAACTAGAAAATAGAAAGACTAATAAATTTAAATGTTTTTTAGAAAAATTTATTCTGAAAACATCATAATTCTCTAATTACTTGAGAATGTATGCAACAGACATATCTTGTAGGTCACTTGGTTTTCATTGTGTGACATTATTAGGAAAGCATACCCTTTTATTATTATTATTATTATTATTATTATTATTATTATTATTATTATTATTATTATCATTATTATTATTATTATTATTATTATTATTATTATTATTATTATTAGTATTATTATTACTAAGCTACAACCACAGTTGGAAAAGTAAGATGCTATAAGCCCAAGGGCTCCCACAGGGAAAAATAGCCCAGAGAGGAAAGGAAATAATGAAATAAACGATATGAGAAATAGTGAACAATTAAAATAAAATATTTTAAAAACAGTAACATCATGGAAACAGATATTTCATATATAAACTATAAAATGACTCATGTCAGCCTGTTCAACATAAAAACATTTTCTGCAAGTTTGAACTTTTGAAACAAAATAAAAGTAAATTAATCAAGTGTTTTATGTTAACATCAGATGTGTCATTTAACATCGTAAATTCTTATGCAAATTATAACCCTTAAAATCTCAAAATTTGTATAAAAAAGTTAAAAAAAAAGCCCACATTTTTCATATATTATATATACACTTGGGTACATTATTCTATCCTATTTCTCTTCCTCTTGTTTTGTTAAGTTTTTATATTTTATATAGGAGATATTTATTCTAATATTGTTAATTCTTAATAATACTTCATTTTCCTTGTTTCATTTCCTCACTGGGCTATTTTCCCTGTTGGTGCATCTCGAGTTTATAGCATCCTGCTTGTCCAACTAAGGTTGTAGCTTAGCAAGTAATAATAATAATAATAATAATAATAATAATAATAATAATAATCTTACAAAGCTAAAACTTTATAAGTATTGATAACCATAATAGAAACAATATCACAAACTAGAAACATTGACTATCAATGTTTCAGGTGGGTGACCAATTAAATGGTAGACCTGTGGATTAACTTTTCTTAATCCCATATGCTTGGCGCCAAGACCTAGGAGGATTCCTTTTTCCTCCAAGGTCATGACCCTGATATATAAGTCGGGGATAAGATTATTGAGCACAGTCTCGGCCCAGCTCTCGCGCCGACAAGAGCTCTCCAGCCTTCTAAGTTCAGCAGCACCGGACTTGGCAACACCTGGATGGGTGGACTTTTATCCACACAGTCACTAGGACCTCTCAACTTTGGTTGAAGAGGCCGCATATAAGAAAGAATCCAGTTATTTACTTTGGCTTTTTTGCTAATTAAATAACTGTTGTTGACCTCAGTGACTAGCTCAATTCCATCCAGTATGGCTGATGATGGGCATGACAGTCTCCGCACCTACAGAAGGAGTTTGTACCCCACTTGGATCAATCCCTGCAAGAATGGGGCTCAGCAGTGCAAGTGCAATCGCTGCCAGAGGTACCAGAACTACAGGCAACAGCTAGCAGACCACATAGGGTTCAAAATAAGGGACCCAACGGTGCTCTCCCACAGGAAAACATGCAGTTGTTTTCAGTGCTATACCCTGATACTTGAGAGCATCTACCACTTCCTACAAAGGAAGCACAGGCCAGGATATATGGATATACCATCCTACCCTCCACAGCCTCCTTATCCAGACATTTTTCAGAGGAAATACCGGGTGCAAGCACGGTATAAAGAGACAGTCTCTGCACCCAGTTGCAGTAACTCTCTCCCCTTTGAACGGGACTGTGACTGCCAGTCATGTGTGTATGCTATCTGGAGCAACACTGTAGGCCACAGCTCCCCCACTCATGCCAAACCAGCTAAGGACTCCGAAGACTCACCTATCCCAGAGCCACCCACTCCATCTCCAGCACCAGCTGTCCAGAAGACACCTGAAAAGATGGAAGCAGAGGACGCTCCACTCACCGCAACTCCGGAACCTGAGACCAACGTTTCAACCACGGCTCTAGACCTGACTGCACCGCAACTAGCAGAACTGCACCCTGAGGATTGCAACTGCACTCCATGCCTCTCACAGCTCCTAATGGAGGCTCAGGCAATCACTGAAAATGACCCAAGCTTGGACCTAAACTTGGCCGCTGCTGAGGGACCACAACCACCTGTCAGCCAACCCAAACAGCTTGTCAAATTCAAGATGGCAGCTGTAGAAGGCTCACCGTCATATGCAGCAGTTGCTGCTATTGCCACCGCCAACCCTGGCATCAAGATCACAGCCAGGGCCAACCTAAAAGGGGATTTAATCATATCCCCGAAGGACCTTGCCAGTGTCAACATCCTCCAACAGGAAACCTCCCTGACCCTCCTGGACCCCGAGAAGAGACTCAGACAGGCAGTGATCTATCGGTTTCCTGTAGACATGCCACTGTCATTCGTCACCGACTGCAGCAATGTTGCAAAAGCCGAGAGGAAGCTGGACCACCGCAAACTTCCCACCAAGGAAGTAACAGTCACCTTTATTGGGCAAGTCCCTAAAGCACTGGATTTGGGCCTCTGGGGAAAGTTTCCCATCAGAAGTCCAAAGCGAGAACCACTGCGCTGTTACAACTGCCAGCGCTATGGGCACCACAAAGAAGAGTGCAGGAACCCTACAATGTGCGGAGTCTGCAGCTACCGCCATCCCACACAGGACTGCATTAACGCACATCAGAATGGGACAAAAACCCAGGCAAAATGTCCCAATTGTGCGGGACCTCACCATGCATGGAACAAGAATTGTCCTGAATTCTTGAAGAGGCTACCAACCCCACTGGCAGCCCCACCGACCAAACCTGAGGCTGCACCAAGGCAGACACCTAACAAACCTGAGGCTGCACCAAGGCAGGCACCGAAACCCCAGCGGATTCAGCGAACCAGGCCTCCCAGACAACAATCCGAGACTCCTCCTCCAGGAGCCCCTACTGCAGCCACGGACCAAGAACCCAGCGCTGTTGTTAGCCCAGCTGAAGTGCCAACCTCCAGTGCTGTGAAATCTCCTCCCCAACCCCCAGCAATATCTGCCATCTTATCCCTGGCAGAGGCCCTGCCAGTGGATACCTTGATCCCCCTAGTACTGCAACTACTAGTCAAAGTCTGCTCCCTTGCTAAGACTCCCTCCTCTGTAATTCATTCCCTCCTCAGTCCCTTAGTTTCACCCTCCCCGGTGCAGAGATAGGCATCTATGCTTAAAACTGCCACTTTTTCCTACTACTCGAATTCTTCCCTCCTCTCCCAGTCTCTCCTACTTACTGGGACTTACTGCTATCAACACTTTTACCTACTACTAAAACCTTTCATTTCGGCTCCAAATGGTCCTGCTTTTTGGTCCACAAGGTCATGCTCTTGGTGCTGAGCGACCACACTGGCAACCACGCTCAAGGGGCTGAGCAGTTGCAAGACCTATCTTTGCCAACCTGGCGACTATGCTCAAGGGGCTGAGCGGTCGCACCTGCAGCTACGCTCAAGGAGCTGAGCGGCTGCAAATCCAGACATGAGAGACTGGTACTGCTGTGACACTATTGCCTACTTAGGGCAATAAATACTACGGGCTGCTACACAAAAGCCCGTGTCCAGCAGTAAGGCTGGGCAATCTTTTAATTTTGTACCTATTTTTTGTGTTTGAATACCTACGGGCCTAACAATAAAAAGGCCCGTGCCAACAAGAAGTGTTGGCTTTAATACACCAACAACAACAACATTATTGAGCAGTCTCGGCCCAGCTCTCGCGCCGACAAGAGCTCTCCAGCCTTCTGAAGTTCAGCAGCACCGGACTTGGCAACACCTGGATGGGTGGACTTATATCCACACAGTCACTAGGACCTCTCAACTTTGGTTGAAGAGGCCGCATATAAGAAAGAATCCAGTTATTTACTTTGGCTTTTTTGCTAATTAAATAACTGTTGTTGACCTCAGTGACTGGCTCAATTCCATCCAGTATGGCTGATGATGGTCATGACAGTCTCCGCACTTACAGAAGGAGTTTGTACCCCACCTGGATCAATCCCTGCAAGAATGGGGCTCAGCAGTGCAAGTGCAATCGCTGCCAGAGGTACCAGAACTACAGGCAGCAGCTAGCAGACCACATAGGGTTCAAAATAAGGGACCCAACGGTGCTCTCCCACAGGAAAACATGCAGTTGTTTTCAGTGCTATACCCTGGTACTTGAGAGCATCTACCACCTCCTACAAAGGAAGCACAGGCCAGGATATATGGATATACCATCCTACCCTCCACAGCCTCCTTATCCAGACGTTTTTCAGAGGAAATACCGGGTGCAAGCACGGTATAAAGAGACAGTCTCTGCACCCAGTTGCAGTAACTCTCTCCCCTTTGAACGGGACTGTGACTGCCAGTCATGTGTGTATGCTATCTGGAGCAACACTGTAGGCCACAGCTCCCCCACTCAGGCCAAACCAGCTATGGACTCCGAAGACCCACCTATCCCGGAGCCAACCACTCCATCTCCAGCACCAGCTGTCCAGAAGACACCTGAAAAAATGGAAGCAGAGGACGCTCCACTCACCGCAACTCCGGAACCTGAGACCAACGTTTCAACCATGGCTCTAGACCTGACTGACAACCAACCACCGCAACTAGCAGAACTGCACCCTGAGGATTGCAACTGCACTCCATGCCTCTCACAGCTCCTAATGGAGGCTCAGGCAATCACCGAGAACGACCCAAGCTTGGACCTAAACTTGGCCGCTGCTGAGGAACCACAACCACCTGTCAGCCAACCCAAACAGCTTGTCAAATTCAAGATGGCAGCTGTAGAAGGCTCACCGTCATATGCAGCAGTTGCTGCTATTGCCACCGCCAACCCTGGCATCAAGATCACAGCCAGGGCCAACCTAAAAGGGGATTTAATTATTTCCCCGAAGGACCTTGCCAGCGTCAACATCCTCCAACAGGAAACCTCCCTGACCCTCCTGGACCCCGAGAAGAGACTCAGACAGGCAGTGATCTATCGGTTTCCTGTCAACATGCCACTGTCATTCGTCACCGACTGCAGCAATGTTGCAAAAGCCGAGAGGAAGCTTGACCACCGCAAACTTCCCACCAAGGAAGTAACAGTCACCTTTATTGGGCAAGTCCCTAAAGCACTGGATTTGGGCCTCTGGGGGAAGTTTCCCATCAGAAGTCCAAAGCAAGAACCACTGCGCTGTTACAACTGCCAGCGCTATGGGCACCACAAAGAAGAGTGCAGGAACCCTACAACATGCGGAGTCTGCAGCCACCGCCATCCCATACAGGACTGCATTGACGCACATCGGAATGGGACAAAAACCCAGGCAAAATGTCCCAATTGTGCGGGACCTCACCATGCATGGAACAAGAAGTGTCCTGAATTCTTGAAGAGGCTACCAACCCCACTGGCAGCCCCACCGACCAAACCTGAGGCTGCACCAAGGCAGACACCTAACAAACCTGAGGCTGCACCAAGGCAGGCACCGAAACCCCAGCGGATTCAGCGAACCAGGCCTCCCCGGCGACAATCCGAGACTCCCCCTCCAGGAGCCCCTACTGCAGCCACGGACCAAGAACCCAGCGCTGTTGCTAGCCCAGCTGAAGAGCCAACCTCCAGCGCTGTGCAATCTCCTCCCCAACCCCCAGCAATATCTGCCATCTTATCCCTGGCAGAGGCCCTGCCAGTGGATACCTTGATCCCCCTAGTACTGCAACTACTAGTCAAAGTCTGCTCCCTTGCTAAGACTCCCTCCTCTGTAATTCATTCCCTCCTCAGTCCCTTAGTTTCACCCTCCCCGGTGCAGAGATAAGCATCTATGCTTAAATCTGCCACTTTTTCCTACTACTCGAATTCTTCCCTCCTCTCCCAGTCTCTCCTACTTACTGGGACTTACTACTATCAACACTTTTACCTACTACTGAAACCTTTCATTTCGGCTCCAAATGGTCCTGCTTTTTGGTCCGCAAGGTCATGCTCTTGGTGCTGAGCGACCACACTGGCAACCACGCTCAAGGGGCTGAGCAGTTGCAAGACCTATCTTTGCCAACCTGGCGACTATGCTCAAGGGGCTGAGCGGTCGCACCTGCAGCTACGCTCAAGGAGCTGAGCGGCTGCAAATCAAGACATGAGAGACTGGTACTGCTGTGACACTATTGCCTACTTAGGGCAATAAATACTACGGGCTGCTACACAAAAGCCCGTGTCCAGCAGTAAGGCTGGGCAATTTTAACTTAGTACCTATTTTTTTGTGTTTGATTACCTACGGGCCGAACAATAGAAAGGCCCGTGCCAACAAGAAGTGTTGGCTTTAATACACCAACAACAACATTATTGAGCTCAGATAGCCCAAACCTGGTCTACTGGAACGTAGCTTCTCTACAGCTATTTCGAGTGAATTCTTCTGTACCTGGAAACATGGCGGAAGGTAACGTGTCCCTGGTCTACCAGCGAGGAGTTTTGGAACAGCTTCATCATCAAGTGAATTCATCTGCAACTGGATACTTGGAGAAGGTTAACAGGTCTCTGGATGGCAGTACTCAAGCTAGGGGCTTGGAGGCTAGAAACTTCATTCACAACATAACGAAGCCCCTTCAACGCCCGAACATTCTCACTTTAAATCAACAGAAGGACATTTCCGTTTTGCCAGGTCTATCTTTACGAATTGGCCAAGCACTCCTTGCCGTGCATGGAAGGCAATTTGTCGTGCTTACAACACCCGTCTCAATGTGTGCATAACAACTTGATGGGAATACTCATGGCTACACACATAGACAGTGAAAAAAAGTGGAAGCTATTAAAACCAAACATCATCGTGACCACGTCACTCAGTGAACAAGATCGTCTCAACTGGGCCCCATTAAGTGAGTTGCAAACGGGATCGCATTCGCAAGTTCCTCGCCGGACAGAACTCCCAGACTTTTCGGATGAAGAGGCCGAAGAAATTATACAAGATCTGCGGGGAGTCTTAGCTCACCTCAAGAAACAAATACTGGACGAACACTTGATCGACCGCATCATACCCCCAGGGACTACCGATAGGGCATATGTGCTCCTCGATGTCCAGATCTTGAACATCAGAGCGGAAGAAGTCAAGCGATTCGGTTTGCGTTTATGTCCCCAGACCATCTACGGCGACCTGATGAAGATCTTCCGCGCTTTTGTTCTCCCGATGGAAACCGAGACACTGCAAATCACCATCGCCGGGAAACGCCATCCGCCTAAGAGATATCTGAGGACGATCCACAGGAAGTACAAGCAGAAGGATGGGACACTTTGCGTCACAGTGAAGGTGATCAAATTGCAATCGAAGGTGACGAAGGTCCCAGTCGAGAGAGATCCCGAACCCCGCGGATGCTGAGAAGCGGGATATGCTTTGATTACGGTCCGGGATTCTTGCGGTATTTCGACCGTTTGCATGTTATATGGATTGAGTGAATTATTTCATGGGCAGAATAATTTTCAGATTATCTGTGACATAGGAAGTGATTGAGCTATGTTTGAAAGTGTGTTTAAATCTAGTAAAAGTGTTAAAGGTCAGTAAAGTCTTTGAATGTTTAAATCTAGTAGCAGTGCCTTAATGTTTAAATATAGTAAAACGGTGCCTTAAAATGTTCAAGTCTAGTGAAAGTTACATAAATTATTTCAATCTTGTAAAACAGTGCCTTAAATCATTTAAATCAAGTAAAATAGTGCTTTAAAATGTTTAAATCTAGTAAAAGTCTTGAAACGTTTAAATCTTGTATAGCAAAGTCTTGAAGTTTAAAGTTTCAATTTTTTCTCTAAAAAATATTTGTCAATAAAACGAATTTTTTTTTCAGCATTTCTTATTTCTGAATTTGTAATTTATATTTTATTTCATTTAAGATAATTATAGAATATCTTATGGCTAAACATAATTAAATGTATAAAATTTTTTTCCATTGATTGTGATTATTTGTCTCTAATTTTATTTTTCAATAAAGGTAAGATGAAACTATAAAACTTTATTCTTATTTAATACAGAATTGATATGAATATAGAATATGTAATATAAAAATTGTTCAAGAACAATTTATGAAAATTGGATAAAAGATTTTTTTATTTTAAATTGAACAATATACAAAAAATTGAGGTTATGATGCAAAATTGGTCTTACTTTAGGTGAAAGTAACAAAGGAAATTATTGATACATAATTCAGGTTAATACAGAATTGATATGAATATGTATGAAGCTATGCTAAAGAAATTGCTAAAAATAGCTCAGCAAAGTTTGATAAAAGAAACCAATTTTTTTTAGAAATTGAACAAGATGAAAAAAAAATTGAGATATGATAGCAAAGTTGTTATAACATGTTATGAAAGAAACAACAGGAAATTAATATATAGCTCAGATAGCAATTCTGAGTTCATGGGCTAAAGGTATTTAACGAAATGATAATAATACTTTTGATTAAAGTTGTATATTTGCCTTATCAGAGGAAATCATAATACACATTGGAACTTTCCCAAATTAAAATAAATTTAACCAAACTGTAAGAAAAACAATGTTTGACTTTGAAAAAATTATATACCCTCACAGGAAGTACTAGGTTAATTTTTTTTCTCTTGTTTAATGTTATGTGATTGCACAAACTTGTGCATATATCAAGTAAGTTCTAAAGTTACTTTCTGCAGATATAAAAGAGGTACATGAATTTGTAATTACAATATATGAATGTTGATATTATCAAAAGATCATTGAAGGAACAATAATCATCAACAGACTTAAATCAATGTCTTAAAATGATGTCACTAAGTAGATAGGAAACATCACTATAAGAAACTAACACCAAGAGAGAGAGAGAGAGAGAGAGAGAGAGAGAGAGAGAGAGAGAGAGAGAGAGAATTTATTTTCGTTAAGACTTCCTGACATAACATAGGGCAATACATACATACATATATATATATATATATATATAGATATATATATATTATATATATATATATATATATATATATATAGAGAGAGAGAGAGAGAGAGAGAGAGAGAGAGAGAGAGAGAGATAATATATATAAATAAATAAATATATGTATAAGTATATATATGAATTATATATATACTTATATATATATATATATATATATATATATATATATATATATATATATATATATATATCATTTACATATATATTTATATGCATATATATATATATATATATTATTTATATATACTTATACATACATATATATATATATATATATATATATATATATATATATATATATATATATTTATATATATATATATATATATATATATATATAGATTGATAATATATATAAATATATATATATATATACATGTATATATATAATTATATATAATTATATATATACATAATATAATATAAAACGTATGACTATTTGGTCTCTCTTCGTCCTTCGGCTAGGTGAAAAGAGAGTAGCCATACCCGGACGAGAGGGGTTGTAGTTAGGAAATGGGGAGGGAATGCGAAGGGTTGAATGTGTGTGTGAACATATCTACCTAGATATTTATCAGTCACGTTTGACGGGTCGTGCACACTTTTTGATGTGTATATATATATATATAAAATCATTAAGGAAAAATTACTGCCTCTATACAGTTAACGTTAGATGGCGCTGACATTGACAGATCGACTATAACAAGCTGTTGGTCCCTTTATATTTTTTCTTTCTTTCCTCTCCCTTCACTAGTTCATTTTTACCGTCCGTTTCGACGTTATTTTTCATCGCCCAATACAACTAGAGTTCAATTTTTTTTTTCTTCAAATATGTCATTTTTCATTTGAAATGTCATTTTTGCTTAACCTGACATCCAGTTTTCTAGTCGTTGAAATTTGATTAGATTTTCCATCGTAACTTTTGCGACTTTTTCTTGTCGTCAGCTTCATCTCCACTACTCGATGTTTGAGGCACAATATATACAGTATAAACAATCATCATCATCATCATCATGATCTCCTACTACGCCTATTCACGCAAAGGACCTCGGTTTAATTTTCGCCAGTCGTCTTTATCTTCAGCTTTTCATTCAGTACATCACACATCATCTTCCATTTCACGCTTCATAGTTCACAACCATGCAGGCCTGGGTCTTCCAACTCTTCTAGTGCCTTTTGGAGCCCAGTAAAACGTTTGGTGAACTAATCTTTCTTGGGGAGTGCGAAGAACATGCCAAAAACCATCTCCATCTACCCCTCACCATGACCTCATCCGCAAATAGCACTCGAATAATCTCTCTTATAGTTTTATTTCTAATCCTGTCCTGCCATTTAGCTCCCAATGTTCTTCTGAAGGCTTTGTACTCAAATCTACTAAATTTATTGGAGATTATTTCACTCTCATACCACTACTCATGTCCATACAATAACAACGATCTCCTTAAACTGATATACAGCCTAATTTATATATGTAATTTCAGGCGATGAGATTTCCAAATATTACTTAACCTAGCCATTGTCTGATTTACCTTCTTCAATATTTCATTAATTTCACTTTTAAAGACTATTAGGGATCACAATTCCTAAATATTTAAATGATTCCACCTCAATCTTTTCTCTTTTGAATGATATTTCATCTTCCATTGCATATCATGTTCTCACGATATCTGTCTTTCTATTTACCTTGAGCCAAACCTCGTGTAGCTTTACCATTCGAGAGACTAATTTTATAGGTATATTTAACACTGTAGTTTTAAATAGCAGCAATTTAACAGACAGTAGTTTAATACAGCATCTACTGCAAGTACATACGCTTCCCTCAAAAAAGTGAAATTGACATGGGTCTCAGACATCCTGTCAAAGGGACCCCGGTTATGTCTAAAGTCCGGACACTTCACCTATGGGCTGTAGGATTGCAAGGGTCTGTGTCTGGCAATCTACAACAACAACAACAACAGCAACCTACCCCCCACACGCCTCCTCCCCCTACACGACCCCCATAACCCCCTACAGCATCAATCTCTCCAACGCAGATGGACAGCATCGCAGGAAAACAAAAAGCTCCCGGAAGCGAACTACCCATTTGTTCAAAACTTCATACGCAAACCATTTTTCATTCCTATACAAAGTTACGCGGCGGAAGCTGGGAATGACAATATTTGTAAATACTGAATGGAATGAAAAATTAATGTACAAAGTTGTTTACCAACAGAATGGCTCGTCTGTTATGTCATAAATAACTATTATAATAATTTTCTAATATAGCATCTTTGTCATTACCTTCGCCAACGAAGTTGGATGGAGGTTATGTTTTACCCCCTGTTTGTGTGTTTGTTTGGGCAAGACTTCCTGGGAATAATTTTAATCGTAGAGTAATGAAACTTCCATGGATTAACTGATATGTAAAAAGCTGGAAATGATTAAATTTTGAAAGGTTAAGGGTCAAGGTCAGGGTCAAGTAAAATGTCCAATTCACGTATTCAACCATAAGTTTGGACATCGTTGTCACAGAGACTGCAAACTTGGTTCATATTTGAATGTACAAAAATCCACGCCAATTAATGTCAAAGTTCAAGATTCAGAAATAGTCTGCCACGGCGGAGGTCTGCGCTCTACTGAGAGCACCTCTAGATATTATTATTGTTATTGCTGTTGTGGTGAGGCCAAGGTGTAATCATTGTTAGAAATATTTTATTTTTCCTTGTTTCCTTTCCTCATTGAGCTATTTTCCCTGTTGGGGCCCCTGGGCTTATAGCATCCTGCATCTCTAACTAGAGTTGTAGCTTAGCAAGTAATAATAATAACATTGAAGAAGGTAATCTGCGGGAGGTTATTAAAACAGCGAATATTTTAGGTCATGTCAAAAGAGTTGTAGTCTTCTCATGGTTAATTGATAAATTGGTTATAAGGAAAACTCAGGTATAAGACAAGAGCGTAAAGTTTATTAAGGTAACCTTATAATCAATAATAATAATAATAATAATAATAATAATAATAATAATAATAATAATAATGATAATAATAATAATAATAATGATAATAATAATAATAATAATAATAATAATAATAATAATAATAATAACAACAACCTTTATTTCAGTAAAAGCCATATACAGAGTTACAATAAGGGTACAGTGATCTTACACTTTAGACATCGGTAAGAAAAAAAAAGATGAGATATGCAATAATATCAGTGATATATTATAAACATCAATTAGGAGGTTGACACAGAGTTTTAAGGTCTGGGTAACAAAATCACAATAGAATTAACGCTTAACAATGATAACATACATATCAGCAAACAAAAAGAGAGGGAGAAGAAAAAAAATGGAGATGACAATAATAAATATGATATCTATAAAAACTTTAACAAAACAAGAGGAAGAGAAATAAGATAGAATAGTGTGGCCGAGCGTACCCTCAAGTAAGAGAACTCTAAACCAAGACGGTGGAAGACCATGGTACAGAGGCTATGGCACTACCCAAGACTAGAGAACAATGGTTTGATTTTGGAGTGTCTTTCTCCTCGAAGAGCTGCTTACCATAGCTAAAGAGCCTCTTCTACTCTTACGAAAAGCATTCCAATTTGCCTTAATAATTTATCTCTTTCAAAAGAAATATTGAATGAAACTGATGAGAAAAATTATCAGTAACTCACATGATACCGTATCTCTTAAAAAACAAAAACAAATATTCAATTTGACGTGATAGAATATTTCTTTAATCTTCATCATTTCCCATTTCTTTTCAATTTTCATTCACCCTCTCTTACTCTAACACTATCCTATGTCCTTAATGATTACGTCTCTACACCAACACCAAAGGTTCAAGTATTATTTCAATTATTTTTTAAAGAGTATTACACGTGTCGTGTATATATATATATATATATATATATATATATATATATATATATATATATATATATATATATATATATACACACACACCATCACGCTATACTCTCCCCATCGCTCGGGTAGTGGAGATACAGAGTAGTCATACTCTGGTGAGATGGGGTGTGTGTTTGTGCCTGTCTAGCTAAATATTTATAAATTTTTGACAGGTTGTGTACACTAGTAAATCATACAAACAAAATGGAATTCGTATTATTATATCCAATTGTACAATAGTTGGTGCTGTATCTCTGCTAATGAAAGCATATTTTAGTTTCTGCTTTCGTTAGTTCTTTTAGGTCTCGTCTACTAACAAGTTTACGCAAAATAAGTCATTACTGGATTTTTATATTTTGTCAGTAATAAAATGGACTTTTATATTGGTGGCTTGTTCTTTTTACTAAGACTGGGAATTACGTACATAGTTGTTACTGGGTTGTTGACAATTTTTTTTTTTTTTTTTTTTTGCTGTAGAAAGTTAAGAAAATGCAAAGTATTTAAAATATAATTATTGCCCCGTAAATAAGACCTACTGTAGGTTAGGTAACTCTTCCGATGGAAGAATCTCTCTCTCTCTCTCTCTCTCTCTCTCTCTCTCTCTCTCTCTCTCTCTCTCTCTCTCTCTCTCTCTCTCTCTCTCTCTCTCTTCATTTTAAGACATAGATTTAGGTCTATTGATCATTATTGTCCTTCAATGTTCTTTTGGTAATATCAACATCCATATATTGTAATTACAAATTCATGTACCTCTTCTATTTCTGCAGTAAGTAACCCTAGAAATTACTTGATATATGCACAAGTTTGTGCAATCACAGGGCATTAAACAAGAGAAAAAATTAACCTAGTACTTCCTGTGAGGGTATATAATTTTTTCAAAGTCAAACATTGTTTTTCTTACAATGTGGTTAAATTTACTTTAATTTGGGAAAGTACCAATGTGTATTATGATTTCCTCTGATAAGGCAAATATACAACTTTAATCAAAAGTATTATTATCATTTCATTAAATACCTTTAGCCCATGAACTCAGAATTGCTATCTGAGCTATATAATAATTTCCTGTTGTTTCTTTCATAACATGTTATAACATCTTTGCTATCATATCTCACTTTTTTTTTTCATCTTCTTCAATTTCTAAAAAAAATGGTTTCTTTTATCAAACTTTCCTGAACTATTTTTAGCAATTTCTTTAGCATAGCTTCATACATATTCATATTAATTCTGTATTAACCTGAATTATGTATTAATAATTTCCTTTGTTACTTTCATAACAAAGTAAAACAATTTTTGCATCAGAACCTCAATTTTTTATATTTTGTTCATTTTTTTTTTCTTTTACTCAACTTTCATAAATTGTTCTTCAACAATTTTCATATTATTTATATATTAATAATTTCCCTTGTTACTTTCAAAACAAAGTAAAACAATTTTTGCATCATAACCTCAATTTTTATATAGTTTAATTCTTAAATTTTTACTTCTTTTATCCAACTTTCATAAATTGTTCTTCAACAATTTTTTATATTTCATCTTCTATATTCATATCAATTCTGTATTAAATAAGATCAAAGTTTTTATAGTTTCATCTTGCCTTTATTGATAAATAAAATTAGAGACAAATAATCACAATCAATGGAAAAATTTTTTATACATTTAATCATGTTTAGTCATAAGATATTTTATAAATATCTTCAATGAAATGAAATACAAAATACAGATTCATAATTAAGAAATACGGAAAAAATAGTATTTTTGGGCAAACAGTTAAAGAAAAAAAAATTGAAACTTTTTAAACTTCAAGACGTTGCTATACAAGATTTAAACGTTTCAAGACTTCTACTAGATTTAAACATTTCAAGACTTTTACTAGATTTAAACATTTCAAGACTTTTACTGTTTTACTAGATTTTGATAAATTAAGGCACTGTTTTACTACATTTTAAAAAATAAGGCACGGCTTTACTACATTTAAATATTTTAAGGTTCTTTTACAAGATTTAAACATTTTAAGGCACTGTTTTACTAGATTTAAACATTAAAGCACTGTTACTAGATTTAACATTCAAAGACTTTACTGGCCTTGAACACTTTTACTAGATTTAAACACACTTTCAAACATAGCTCAATCACTTCCTATGTCACAGATAATCTGAAAATTATTCTGCCCATGAAATAATTCACTCAATCCATATAACATGCAAGTGGTCGAAATACCGCAAGAATCCCGGACCGTAATCAAAGCACATCCCGCTTCTCAGCATCCGCATGGTTTGGGATCTCTCTCGACTGGGACCTTCGTCACCTTCGATTGCAATTTGATCACCTTCACTGTGACGCAAAGTGTCCCATCCTTCTGCTTGTACTTCCTGTGGATCGTCCTCAGATATCTCTTAGGCGGATGGCGTTTCCCGGCGATGGTGATTTGCAGTGTCTCGGTTTCCATCGGGAGAACAAAAGCGCGGAAGATCTTCATCAGGTCGCCGTAGATGGTCTGGGGACATAAACGCAAACCGAATCGCTTGACTTCTTCCGCTCTGATGTTCAAGATCTGGACATCGAGGAGCACATATGCCCTATCGGTAGTCCCTGGGGGTATGATGCGGTCGATCAAGTGTTCGTCCAGTATTTGTTTCTTGAGGTGAGCTAAGACTCCCCGCAGATCTTGTATAATTTCTTCGGCCTCTTCATCCGAAAAGTCTGGGAGTTCTGTCCGGCGAGGAACTTGCGAATGCGATCCCGTTTGCCACTCACTTAATGGGGCCCAGTTGAGACGATCTTGTTCACTGAGTGACGTGGTCCCGATGAAGTTTCGTTTCAATATCTGCCACTTTTTTTCATCGTCCATTCGTGAAGCCAGGAGTATTCCCATCAAGTTGTTATTCACATATTGAGACGGGTGTTGTAAGCACGACAGATAGCCCTCTATGCACGGCAAGGAGTGCTTGGCCATATCGAAGAGGCTTCGCAAAACGGAAATGTCCTTCTGTTGACTTGAAGTGAGTATGTTGGGGCGTTCAAGATGCTTCGTTATGTTGTGGATAAAGTCCTTAGCTTCCACGTCCATAGCTTGAGTACTGCCATCCAGAGACCTGCTAACTCTCGCCAAGTGTCCAGGTGCAGATGAATTCACTCGATGATGAAGTTGTTCCAAAACTACTCGCTGGTAGACCAGAGACACGTTATCTTCCGCCATGTTTCCAGGTACATATGAATCCACTCGAAATAGCTGTAGAGAAGCTACGTTCCAGTAGACCAGGTTTGGGCTATCTGAGCTCAATAATCTTATCCCCTCCTTATATATCAGGGTCATGACCTTGGAGGAAAAAGGAATCCTCCTAGGTCTTGGCGCCAAGCATGGGGGATTAAGAAAAGCTAATCCACAGGTCTACCATTTAATTGGTCACCCACCTGAAACATTGAGAGTCAATTTTTTTTTAGTTGTGGTTATTAACACAAAGTTTTACCTTATCATTATTATTATTATTATTATCATTATTATTATCATTGTTATTATTATTATTTATATTATTATTATTATTATTATTATTATTATTATTATTATTATTATTATTATTATCATTTATTGTTGTTATTATTATTATTTTTAATAATACTTATTATTATTATTATTATTATTATTATTATTATTATTATTATTGCTAAGCTACAACCCCAGTTGGAAAAGCAGGAGGCCATCAGCCCAAGATGCACCAACCGGGAAAATAGCCCAGTGAGGAAATGAAACAAGGAAATTGAAATATATTAAGAACTGTAACAATATTAGAATAAATATTTCCTATATAAACTATAAAAACTTTAAGAAAACAAGAGGAAGAAAAATATGATAGAATAGTGTGCCCAAGTGTATATATGATATATGATATATGAAAGATGTGGGCTTTTTTTAGATTTTTTTTTATACAAATTTTGAGATTCTAAGGGTTATAATTTGAATAAGAATTTGCTATGTTAAATGACACATCTGATGTTAACATAAAACTCTTGATTAATTTACTTTTATTTTGCGTAAAAAGTTCAAATTTGCAGCAAATGTTTTTATGTTGAACAGGCTGACATGAGTCATTTTATAGTTTATATATGAAATATCTGTTTTGATGTTGTTACCGTTTTTGAAATATTTTATTTTAATTGTTCACTATTTCTCATATCGTTCATTTATTTCATTGTTTCCTTTCCTCTTTGGGCTATTTTTCCCTGTGGGAGCCCTTGGGCTTATAGCATCTTGCTTTTCCAACTGTGGTTGTAGCTTAGTGATAATAATAATAATGGTAATAATAATAATAATAATAATAAATAATTAATAGTAATTAATACTAATAAATGTATGCTTTCCTAATAATGTCACACAATGAAAACCAAGTGACCTACAAGATATGTCTTTTGCAAACATTCTCAAGTAATTAGAGAATTATAATGTTTCCAAAATAACTTTTTCTGAAAAACATTTAATATTATTAGTCTTTTTATTTTCTAGTTGGATATTGTTACTCATTAAACAAATCTTTGAAGCGAATTTCACTGATGTTTTTTTTTTTTTTTTTTTTTTTTTTTTTTTTTTTTTTTTTTCTAGAATAATGTTCCACTTTATTTTCATCTTTCAAGAAAATAAATGCATGTAGATTATTTTCTTAATTTTTTAAGGAATGAAGATTTTTAATGGTTTTAATCCTAGTACACCATATGTCATAGATAGCAGATCACTGTTATAGATTAGTAGATCTGTTTTTACCTGATTTGTTTATTTCTGAAACTTAATATTCTTTATGATTTTCGTGAATTTTCAAATCAGTTTATTACTGAAACATAATTTTCTTTGTAATTTTCGTGATTTTTCAAAACAGTTTATTACTGAAACAATTTTTTTTTTAATTTTCGTGAATTTTCAAATCAGTTTATTATTGAACCATAATTTTCTTTATAATTTCATGAATTTTCAAATCAGTTTATTACTGAAATATAATTTTTTTTGTAATTTTGATGAATTTTCAAATAAGTTTATTACTGAAACAATATATTTTTTTTAATTTTCGTGAATTTTCAAATCAGTTTATTACTGAAACATAATTTTCTTTATATTTTCGTGAATTTTCAAATCAGTTTATTACTGACGCATAATTTTCTTTGTAATTTCATGAATTTTCAAATCAGTTTATTACTGAAACATAATTTTCTTTATAATTTCACGAATTTTCAAATCAGTTTATTACTGAAACTTAATTTTCTTTCTTATTTTATGTATTTTAAAATTAGTTTATTACTGAATCACAATTTTCTTTGTAATTTCACGAATTTTCAAATCAGTTTATTACTGAAACATAATTTTCTTTGTAACTTTATGAATTTTCAAATCAGTTTATTACTGACGCATAATTTTCTTTGTGATTTCATGAATTTTAAAATCAGTTTATTACTGAAACATAATTTTCTTTGTAATTTTATGAATTTTCAAGTCAGTTTATTACTGAAACATAATTTTCTTTATAATTTCATGAATTTTCAAATCAGTTTATTACTGAAACTTAATTTTCTTTGTTATTTTATGTATTTTAAAATTAGTTTATTACTGAATCATAATTTTCTTTGTAATTTCACGAATTTTCAAATCAGTTTATTACTGAAACATAATTTTCTTTGTAACTTTATGAATTTTCAAATCAGTTTATTACTGAAACAATTTTTTTTTTTTATATTTTCACGAATTTTCAAATCAGTTTATTACTGAAACATAATTTTCTTTGTAATATCATGAATTTTCAAATCAGATCATAAAAAAGTGATGGTTTCGTTGGCGTTCGTAGAAGGGAGATTTTATATATGGAATTTAAATCAAAGTTCGCGCCAAGGAGTCTTAAGTATTGAACCTCCTTGAGGTCGTGCAAGAAACAGAAAAAGAATATCATGGATACGAGAGCAAACCAAAGTAGGGGATATTATAACATGCAAGAAAAAGAATTGGACATGGCAGGACATATAATGAGAATGACATATAATTGCTGGACATCCATTTTATTAAATATCTTGAGCTACCTTGCTTTGGTAGGTCAAGCCGCAGTCTAGCGAGCTTTTTGTCCTACACGGAGGTCAGCGCAGGTCAGCTACCCAAATCCAGGGATAAGGCATCCCGGGGTATCAAACCTCCTCGAGGCCGCAGGTGGGAGGATGAAGAGCGGTTTAGAAGGTTATAGTTGAACTTATTAAACACACGTGTTTGGATTTGACACTTGTAAGTGTGTGGACATCTTTCTGGGAAAGGCCCTTCTATACCTGGAGATTAACTAGCTCAGTTCCAATTAACATACGGTTCCAAAAAGATTTTATCGATGAAGACACTCGCTTCTTGTCAGATTCAAGATTTATGACTCTTTATCTTGATCTGGATGTAGTCTCTTTATTACCTTCTGTTTGTGAAGGGATATCTTTCTGAATCTTGTTAATCTCCAGGTACTGAAAGGGTCAAACCACTTAGGAATATGTCTTTATCCGCACACGTGATTAATGAGTTTGGGGTATGAACTGGGCTAGGAGGATTAATACTACTCCAAGGAACTGGGCTGGCCAAAATTCCTCCCTCACCACCCTTTCTCAGATGATTTTTAAATTCCATATGGAGAATTCGTAGTACAAAAATTTGAATATATTTTGAATGCGCTTTCACTTATACTTATTATAATTATGTATGTATGAATGTATGTATAGTACTAGGGCGTGTTACTTTAGGTTTATAATGAATAGAAAAAAATTAAAAACTCATGGAATTAAGTCACTTTTAGATACATATTTACATGCACGCACACTTATATATATTTTATTGTATAGTATGTATGTATGTATGTATGTATATATTTATATATATATATATATATATATATATATATATATATATATATATAATGTATGTATATATATATATATATATATATATATATATATATATATATATATATATATATATATATATATATATATATATATATATATATATATATATATATATATATATATATATATATATATATATATATATATATATATATATATATATATATATATATATATGGGAATACTGTTGTCACAGGGGATTTTAACATCTGCCTAATGAGGGAAGGGGAAAGCGAGACCACACGGAGACTGATCAACACAATGCGGTCTTTCGAATACCGACCATCAATAACTAGGCCTACCAGGATCAGGTCAAATGACTCTCTTTCCTGTATCGATCACATTTGGGCCAATAATAACCTCGTTAGTAACTCTGGGATATTTTTAGCTGATATCACTGATCATTTCCCAATTTTCTGTAGCCTTTTATTGCCTGCACTAAGCAGCATGAATGACAAAATAAGAATTCAATTTAGAGACATGAGCCAAATTAATGATAGAAAATTTACAGAACTACTCCGGGGTAGAGACAGGTCAGCAGAATATGGTCACGCCTCCTTAAATCCTCACGTAGGTGTGACCTCTTTCAGTGACAAGATTGACAGTTTCTTCAATGAGTGTTTTCCCCTAAAAACAAAATTTGTTAGTGTTAAAAGATTGATGAATAGGTGGATTTCCAAAGGACTTCTTAAATCAATTAATATTAAACATATTCTGTACCGAAGAATGAAATTGGGTAATTATAGTAGCCAACAGTACAATAACTATTGTAATCTGTTATGTACATTAATACGCAAGGCAAAGAAAAACTATTTTGAGAGTACTTTTGACCAACTCCGTAGAGATGCCAAAAAATCTTGGGACTTAATCAACTCGTCACTAAGGCCGGGCAGAAAAAAGAGTAGCTCACTCAGAAAACTGATTCGAAACGGGGAAACCATTACTGACACTAAACAAATTGCATATGCTTTTAATCTTCATTTCTCTACAATAGGCGTTACTCCAAGGGATGCTTTACCTCAAAATATTAACTTAGATTTCCGTACCTATTTGCCTCCCTTAAATCAGCAGTCTATTTTTTTTACCCCTTCATCTCCATTTGAAGTGATGAACATTATAAAAAAACTGAAAAACAAAAAAGCAAATATTCATTCTCCTCCTACAAGATTATATAAGAACAATGCTAACCTACTTGCCTTTCCTATATCTATGCTATTCAACCGTTGTTTAGATGCTGGTATTTATCCTGACATTTTGAAAATTGCATGTGTGACTGTGTTACACAAATCTGGTGATATATCAGATGTTAATAACTATAGACCAATTAGCTGCCTTCCTTTGTTGAATAAAATATTTGAAAAACTATTGTATAGTCGACATTACTCTTTCTTCAATAGTTGTAACATTTTCTCTACGTGTCAGTATGGTTTCTTACGAGGCGTAAGTACTAGTGATGCCGTTCATGACCTCCTTGAAAATATCTATAATGCAATGAATAAAAATGAATACCTTGGTGCGGTTTTTTTGGATTTGAGCAAAGCCTTTGATACTGTGTCTCATGATATACTACTTCAAAAGCTGGAACATTATGGTATACGAGGCAATGCACTACTCTTACTCCAATCCTACCTGACAAATCGAAAACAATTTGTCACGCTCGATGGTCATCTTTCAGAGATTATGGATGTCAAAATAGGTGTCCCTCAGGGATCAGTCTTAGGACCGTTATTTTTCCTCATCTATATTAATGATTTGCCTCGTTCAGTTGGCAGATTAAACTCCATACTTTTTGCCGATGACACCACGCTCCATCTTTGTCATAAAAATATTTATTCTCTTTGTAATTCTTTAACTGCTAACTTAAATAATGTTAAAAATTGGTTACTATCGAATAAATTGACCCTAAATGAGAGAAAAACATATTTCATAATATTTTCTTTGCGCAAAGTTCCCGGTAACATAAGAGTTGCAATAGGAAATCACACTCTTGACCAGAAATCCAGTGGAAAATTTTTAGGAGTAATGTTTGACAATAAATTAACCTTCAGTAAGCATGTGCATATGAAAGTCAATAAAATTTCCAAAGTTACAGGTATCATATATAGGCTGAAGGATTATTTCCCGCTATATATATTAAAACAACTCTACCACTCTTTAATATCTCCTCATCTAAACTGCTGCATTACAGCGTGGGGGAGTTGTAGTAGAAACGTCCTGCAACCGCTAATCATTATGCAAAAAAAAACTGGTGAGAATAATAACTTCGAGTGATTATTTAGCTCATACATCACCTCTATTCCGGTCTCTCTCGATTCTGAAGTTGGAGGATACCTACAAACTCTCCTTAATGAATTTGATGTTTCAAACACTTTCGCTGCATAAATATCCATCCATTAGACAAAACATAATTCAGCTACAATCAGCACACCAATATGGAACAAGAGACTCTAACTTAACTCTTCCCTTCGTACGTGTAAAGAAATGTGAATAGTTTTATCTCTATCAGGGAGTTAAACAATGGAATACTCTGCCTGCTTATCTTAAGGCATTGCTTAGCATTCGATCTTTTAAAAAATCATATACTATGTTATTATCTGTGTACTAAGTTTTATTTGTTGATATTTCTTCATGACCTAAACATTAATGCAATAATGTTCTTAATTCTTATATTGTTTATTGCTTGTATACATTTGTAATTCTAGCATTTCTACCATATCAATGTTTAAATTCAAAATTTGCACTATTTATTATTCCGCCCTTCTTTATTATACTTTATTATACGAATATACAATTCCATTTATTTTGAGGCTGAAAATCTCATTTATATGTGTCTATGTGTATATGTGTATGTATATGTACATGCGTGTATATGTATTTGTATATGTATGCATATGTATATACTTGTGTATATGTTTGTGTACATTTAGTTTATCTATATCAATATTTACTTTTTATAATTTTTTTTTAATTGAAGATATTATTTTATTTGTATTATTACCCGAAGAGCTCTGCTCCACATGGGCTTGGACCGAATCTTTTTTTTTTGTAAATATTTTGTATGTAAATATGTTTTTGTCCAATAAACATTATTATTATTATTATTATTATTATTATTATTATTATTATTATTATTATTATTATATATATATATATACATGTATATATATATATATATATATATATATATATATATATATATATGCATATATATGGGTATATATATATGTGTATATATATATATATATATATATATATATATATATATACATATATATACAGTACATACACATATATATATATATATATATATATATATATATATATATATATATTTATATATTTATATATATGTGTATATATATATGTATATATATATATATATATATATATATATATAGTACATAAATATATGTATGTATATATATATATATATATATATATATATATATATATATATTTATGTATATGTATATATATATATATATATATATATATATATATTTATATATTTATGTAGGCCATATATATATATATTAATGATAATAATAATAATAATAATAATAATAATAATAATAATAATAATAATAATAATAACAATATTTTACCAAATGTCTGCTATATATGTAGTAATTTTTTGGACATTGAACTTTTCTTTATTGTAACTTTGAGGTTTTATGTTTCCATATAAGATTTTTTTCTGAGTTCAAAAGAGTGTGAATAAAGGAATATATTTTTTGCTATCAGTATGATATTTAAGCAATGTCGAAAAGTCAATGTATTTTTATAAATTCAGATTAGAGTTAGCATGTTAGTTAACTTACTCGTACCAGTACGTATTTTATTTTTATTTTAAAGATCTGTTGATGTATCTTAATGATACACTAATTATTATTATTATTTTTTTTTCTTTCTTTTAATCCAACTTCTTTCTTCAATCAATATTCGTGTTTCCATAAGAGTATAACCTACTTACAGACAATTTCTATCTAAGTTTTTCCGGTTCAATTTTTCAAAATTATTTGCTTTCCATTTTATATAGCTTTTCATCTTTTGATATCTTTGTTAGTTTTATCATCAGTCTAAACTAAAGAGTTTGATTAAAAAAAACTATAATTAAAAGATTTCTTTTCTTTTATTCCTCTTTATTTTTTTTCCAAAATTATTCAATTTCAATTTTTTATTTTATTCTTTGTTTCAACTTTTGATATATTTATTACTTCTTTTATCAGTCATAACTCTAAAGGTTGATTAAGATATTATATAATTAGTCTTTTTCTATTCGTATCTTTTCATTTTAGTTTTCCAAAATTATTTTATTACTTTCATTTTTTTTATAGTATAGATTCATTACTTCTTTTACCAGTCAAAACTATAAAGGTTGACTAAGAAACTTTATAATTACAAATTTTCTTCTCATTTCTTTCCATTAAAGTTTTCCAAAATCATTTGCTTTCCATCTTTTTCATTTCATAGCTTTCAAAATTTTGATATTTTCATTGATACTTTTATCAGTGGTAAGGATAGAAATTGACTAAGAAACTATTATTAAAAATTTTCTTCTCATTTCTTTCCATTAAAGTTTTCCAAAATCATTGCTTTCCATCTTTTTCATTTCATCGCTTTCAAAATCTTGATATTTTCATTAATACGTTTATTAGTGGTAATTATAGAGATTGACTAAGAAACTATAATTAAAAATTTTCTTCTCATTTCTTTCCATTAAAGTTTTCCAAAATTATTTGCTTTCCATCTTTTGCATTTCAAAGCTTTCAACTTTTGATATTTTCATTAATACTTTCGTCAGTCGAAACTATAGAGGTTGATTAAGAAACTAGATCATTTTTTAATTTTTATTTTTATTTTTTTATTTATTTATTTTTTTTTTTTTGTGTAATAAATTAGTAGATTTCATAAACAGGGTCCTTTTTATTGCTGCCAAATTCTCCGTCGTTTGAACTCTCGACCACTCAAGTTTCCATTTGCTGTAAATCGGATGTTGATCCACTGCTCGTTGCTTGAATCTGGGCTGAATCATTCTCCGTAGGCTGATTTTCGGCTGAAGCAATTGTCCTCTGCTCAATTTCGGATGAAGCAACTGTCCTCCGCTGAATTCCGGATGAAGCAATTGTCCTCTGCATAATTTCGGATGAAGTATTCTCCGTTGGTTTAATTTCGGATGAAGCAATATTCGTCGGTCGAGTCTCTAATGAAAGACTGGTTAAAACACTGGCCGTCGGACGAGGCTCTGCCGGACTGGTCCTCGTTCGAGTTTCCAAAGGGGGATTCGTCAGCGGCTTCGCTGCTGCTTCTGCAAAGTCCCCAGTCGGTTGATAAGTTGCTGACGACGTCCCAGTGATGCCCTCGGCTTGTAGATGTTCCCCAGGAGGAGATCCGTCACCTTCCGTCTGAATAGCGCAGTATCCTTGGACGCCATCCTCGGAGTCCTCATCTTCGAAGGAATCCATAACGAGGGAAACGTCGTCGACCAGTCC
>NC_090727.1:31471102-31476102 GCF_036898095.1 Palaemon carinicauda
CCCCTCTCTCTCTCTCTCTCTCTCTCTCTCTCTCTCTCTCTCCTCTCTCTCCCCCCCCCCAATACATCCACTCGTCCTCCATCCCATTCGGGTCTCGAGCAAAGATGAAATGGACTTTAATTTAGTGGTTTGGCAGCTGTGAAATTCCTTTTTTATTTATTATTTGTTTTAGTCTTTTTTTTCTTTTACATTTTGTGTATTGAGGTTGATTGTCTTTGAATTACAAATTTAATGACATTATTATTATTATTATTATTATTATTATTATTATTATTATTATTATTATTATTATTATTATTATTATTATTTATTATCATTATTATTACTTCCCTTTGTATGAACTCGTTTTTGCTTTTTTGTGGTGTTTATTTCTGTAGCAAATAAAGAGAGAGAGAGAGAGAGAGAGAGAGAGAGAGAGAGAGAGAGAGGAGAGAGAGAGAGAGAGAGAGAGAGAGCGAGCTCGTCACTATTCCACGTGGTTTTGTCTCTGTATCCACTAGAATTAGATTTTGTTGGGGGTTTTCAAATTGTGATCATAGTTAAAATCGATATTATGAAAAAAGTGACTTCTTTCAGGATTGAGTTTTAAACCACACTCACACATGTGTGTGGTGTATATATATATATATATATATATATATTATATATATATATATATATATAAATATATATATATATATATATATATACAGATATATATATAATATATATATATATATATATATATATATATGTGTGTGTGTGTGTGTGTGGTTATGTATACACACATATATATATATATATATATATATATATATATATATATATATATATATATATATATATATATATATATATACATACTGTATATACATATCTGAATATATATATACACTCATATATATATATATATATATATATATATATATATATATATATATATATATAAATATAATCTCGTAATTTGTAATTGTTGTGTTTAGAATGGCTAATAACAGAAAAAAAAAAAACATTTTAGAGTTCAGAGTAAAAAATAAATCTTATTGGAAAGCTCTCAAAGTTAAATTTTACTCATTTATTTTTATTTCTTTAATGTGAAAAATTTTCTTAATATCATCCAGTGTTTTGATCAGTCCATGACTCAAAAATTGTAAGATCCAGTAGATAAGAATAATAATATTCCTCTATTTTGAAGTAGGTGTAAACCTTTATTCAGCTTTGACCAATACATTTAATGCTTTCTGTTATCAGTCAAGAAGGAAATTCTGGGGAAGGATATCGTTAAGTAAATAATGATTGTTTTACGTAATTTTTAGGGTCATAGCAAATTAGACAATACATTTCTTTTTTCTGGTTTCAATAGGTAGACAAAGTCATTGTTATTATTATTATTATTATTATTATTATTATTATTATTATTATTATTATTATTATTATTATTATTATTATTATTAATTGGTAAGCTACAACCCTAGTCGGAAAAGCAGAATGCTACAAGCCCAAGGGCTCCAACAGGGAAAAATAGCCTATTGAGGAAAGGAAACAAGGAAAAAGAGATTTTAAAAACAGTAACATTAAAAAAAGTATTATTATTATTATTATTATTATTATTATTATTATTATTATTATCATTATTATTATTATTATTAATTGGTAAGCTACAACCCTAGTCGGTAAAGCAGAATGCTATAAGCCCAAGGGCTCCAACAGGGAAAATAGCCTTGTGAGGAAAGGAAACAAGGAAAAAGAGATTTTAAAAGCAGTAACATTAAAAAAGTATTATTATTATTATTATTATTATTATTATTATTATTATTATTAATTGGTAAGGTACAACCCTAGATGGAAAAGCAAGATGCTATAAGTCGAGGGGCTCCAACAGGGAAAATAGCCTAGAGAGGAAATGAAACATGGAAAAATAAGAGATTTTAAGAACAGTAACATTCAAAAATAAATATTATTATTATTATAATAATAGTAATTATTATTATTATTATTATTATTATTATTATTATTAGATAATAAGCTACAGCCCTAGTTGGAAAAGCAAGATGCTATAAGCCTAAGGGTTCCAACAGGGAAAAATATCTAGTGAGGAAAGGGAAAATAAGGAAAAATTAAATATTGTTAAGAACAGTATACTATAAAATAAATATTATTATTATTACTAGCCAACCTACAACCCTAGTTGAAAAAGCAAGATGCTATAAGCACAGGGCTCCAACAGGGAAAAAGAGCCCAGTGAGGAAAGGAAACAAGAGATTTTTTCCTACTTTTTTTTTTATTCCGTCTTTATTTTATTTTTTAATCCTTTTCAAATGATTTTATCCGTTATATCTACTATGTATATACAGTATAAAAAATAAATGTTAGTATTTTCTTTATTATCTCCGCTATATAGTAAAGAAAAGTGTCTGGTTATATATAAATATATATATATATATATATATTTATATATATATATATATATATATATATATATATATATATATATACATATAAATAATATATATAGAATTATATATATATATATATATATATATATATATATATATATATATATATTGTGTGTGTGTGTGTGTGTTTGTCTGTCTTGTGTATATGTATATATACTTGTGTATATATATATATGTATATATATATATATATATATATATATATATATATATATATATATACATATATATATATATATACATATATATATATATATTTATATATATATATTTATATGTATATTTATATATATATATATATATATATATATATATATATATATATATATATATATATATATATATATATACATACACACACCATCAGGCAGAGTAGCAGAGTAGTCATACTCTGGTGAGACGGGGTCTGTGTGTGTGTGCATATCTAGCTAAATCTTTATAATTTTAGACGGGTCGCGTACACTAGCAAATCATACAAGCCAATCGGAATTTGTACTATTATATCGTTCTTCAAAAGCATTTGATATCACGATGACGGGTTTTAAATACAGACATACGCACTCGAATAATTTGCCCCTTCTCTGCGGGCGGTCTTTGGGAAGGGAGTCTGTATGAATAGAAGTGAATAGAAGGGAATAGATCTCCTACATAGACACCTCCTTCCCCCTTCACCTACCCTCTACCCCCAATAGATTAGGCAAAGGTTCAAATGCCACAAGTACCTACAACAATGTACCCTAATTTATGAAGGGTCCAGGCCCGGAGCCTTTTCAAAACTCGAATGATGGGGCGGATGCCTTTTTTACAGATAATTTTTTTTTTTTTGCCCTTTCCCTTTTCTATTTAGCCAGTCAGGAAGGAAGGAGTAGGGGGAGGGGAGAATGTGTCAGAGGAATGACCACACGTCGATTACAACTTGATTAATTGAAGCATTATTGATTGAAGGGTTTCAGTTTCCTGCAATGTTTGAGAGGAGGGGGGGGGGGGGGGGGCGTGTGCCTCAGTGGTGGTTGAATCGGTGCAGATTGTAGTTCCTGTTGTTGTTGTTGTTGTTGCATATCTTATCGAGTTCAATGTAGTAATGATTATTATTGTTGTTGCTCTTTATCTTATCTAGTCTCACGAACAAGTAGTTATTGTAACTGGTAAAGTTCCTGTTGTTCTTGTTGTTGTTGTTGTTGTTCTTGTTGTTGTTGTTGCTTATCTTATCGAGTTCAATGTAGTAATGATTATTGTTGTTGTTCTTGTTGCTGCTCTTTATGTTATCGAGTCTCACGAACAAGTAGTTATTGTAACTGGTAAAGTTCCTGTTGTTGTTGTTTTTTTGTTGTTGTTGTTGCTCATCTTATCGAGTTCAATGTAGAAATGATTATTATTGTTGTTGTTGTTGTTGCTGCTCTTTATCTTATCTAGTCTCACGAACAAATAGTTTTGGTAACTGCTAAAGTTCCTGTTGTTCTTATTATTGTTTTTATCTAATGAACATCTCAGAGTTCTACGAACAAATATAGTTTTCACAACTGATAAAGTTCCTTTTATTGTTGCAGTTGTTTCTGTTCTTATCTTGTCGAGTCCCAAAAACAAATATAGCTTTCACAACTGCTTGTGTCATTTTTGATGATGATGATGATGTTGTTTCGGCTGCCCAACTGATCGAGTCCCTCTAACAAATACAGTTTGTTCTTGTTGTTTTAAGTGTTTTTGCAAACAGTTTTAACAACTGCTTCAAGTCCGTGTCATTGTTGATGATGATGTTGTTGCTTCGGCTGTACAACTGATCGAGTCCCTCTACTAATTCAGTTTGTTGTTGTCGTTGTTGTAAGTGTTATTGCTCTTCCACAACTGGTCGAGTCCACTGACAAAAACAGTTTGTTGTTGTCGTTGTTGTAAGTGTCATTGCTCTTCCACAACTGATCGATTCCCACGAACAAATACAGTTTGTAATTGTTTTGTTGTAAGTGTTATTGCTCTTCCACAACTGATCGAGTCCCTCTAACAAATACAGTTTGTTGTTGTCGTTGTTGTAAGTGTTATTGCTCTTCCACAACTGATCGATTCCCACGAACAAATACAGCTTTGACAACTGCTAGTTGTATCCAAACTTCTTTATTTCCGCTGTGACAACTCGCCGAAGTCTGCTTTTGTATCCATTCTTCCAAGACGGACCTCCTGAACTAATCATCTATTCACTCGAACAAGAGCAAACCCTTACGCCTCAGTGCCCCTTCCAGGAAGGTCTTCAAACTTAAGGCCAATACAAACCCCGCTATTCTCAGCTCCCCTCTTGCTCCCTAACCCTTATCGTGTTCTTTATATCAATGGAAGTTTAAAGGTTTCTCATGAATGGCAGAGGCAAGGGACACTGATATTGCTCTATCAAGCTGGACAATGCCCTAGACACTGACCATATATGTAAATGATCAGAGGGCAAGCCCCCTCTCCACCCAAGCTAGGACGATGGAGGGCCAGACGATGCCCTAGAGACAGACCATATATACGTATGATCAGCGCCCAAGCCCCACCTCTCCACCCGAGCTAGGACCAAGGAGTGCCAGGCAATGGCTG